>NW_010365890.1:0-83691 GCF_000414095.1 Morus notabilis
AATTTTTAATGCCCTTGATAATCTTGTTAATGAAATGGCAACCGAGTACCTCAAACAAGAAGGAAGCGACATAACGAGTTGTTTAAGAGATATAGTAAGCTATGATCTTTCTTGCTTTTCTGATACTTAATTTAACTTTCTACTTTGAACCGAGTAACATTAATGACGGTTTTTTTTTTTTTCTTTTTCGATGTAGTGGTATGAAACATTTCTTTCATGGCTTGTGGAATCCGAGTGGGGGAGCAGTGACAGCATACCATCAATGGATGAATATCTTAAAGTTGGAATGATATCCATTGCCACTCACACCACAGTTCTACCAGCTTCATGTTATTTGAAGCCAAGCTTACCAAATTCCAAACTCCGACCGCCGAAATATGAACCCCTTACAAAACTGCTCATGATTATTTCCCGACTGTTGAATGACGTGCAAAGCTACAAGGTGATCATCATTAATTTCACTTTCATTTCTTAAATGAAAATATTGGGCAACTGATATAAAAAACTTAGCGCATTTCAATTAAGTTTGGCACTCACTAAACAACTCGTTTTATATTAAAATCCCTGTTATAATTTATTAGATAAAAGACAAAAAATATGAAAAAATCAATATGTGATAGTCTAATACAAAATAGTAATCATTAATAAATTTGGCTTCCATTACTACAAAAATAATCTAATTACATGCAATAGTCCCAATAATTTTTTTCCCTCATGTGGTACGTACGTACTTGCAGAAAGAAAAAGATGAAGGCACACCAAACTCTGTTCTACTCCACTTGAGAAACAACCCCGAGGCAAACATTGAAGAGGCAATCTCTTACGTGGGAGAGATGTTGAACAAGAAAAAAGAAGAGTTTCTTGAGCATGTTTTGATGGATGACTTGACAGATCTGCCCAAAGAATGCAGGCATCTTCACCTCTCTTGTTTGAAAGTGTTTCAGATGTTCTTCAACTCTTCCAACCGTTATGATTCCGACACCGAAATGCTTGAGGACATTGCCAAGGCAATCTACATTCCTCCACAAATTCATTCCTCAAAGAATTATAAGCTTCCGGGTCTTGTAAAGGCTCCGGTACTAGGATCCTTTCCTACGGAAGCAAACGTCACGAAATGTTCAGCCATCAAATTATTTCATGGCCGCTTTGGCAAGCCCTCCAAAAATTTCATCACGAGCAGTTTGTCTGTGCGTCAGCGTTCTGTAACGTATGGCAATGTCATGCTGTGACGTGTTGTAATGTGTCAAGTACATTATATTTTATGCATGTTTACGTCAAATAAGCAAAAGCGTTTACTCGCTTTAATTTGTGCTCTATTGTCTTGGTCGTCCTTTTGTGTAATATAAGATATTAAGATGAATAAATATTACGAAATTAAGATATCTAAATTTGCCGTTTTATGCTTCCGTAGTCTCATTCTTAATGTAACGAAAGTTCTTGATGAATGAATATATTTAATTCCGTACAGGCAATTCAAGGATTAGAAACCGGCCGGGTAGCAGAAGCTTCACGCTAAAATTTTTTGCTTAAAGAATCGATTAATATAATTTTCCATAACAAACTATGGTATGATTTGAATAGAGAGAGAGAGAGAAGTTGGTTATAATCTTGCCATCCTGTTCTCTTGATTTCCTTTTTAAAGTTAATTAACGCCGTTTCAATAAATTGTCAATCACAATTAGCTGTCGTTTTTGTAGTTTCTGTCCTTTTACATTAATATTTGTCTTCTACAGTAAGGTTGGGCCGGCCCTGGGTCAACCGGCTGGAGAAGTTGGCTGAGAATTAAGTGAAATAAAAGGAAGAAAAAAAAGTAATAAATAGAAAAGTAGGTGGAATAAGTGATATTAATTATAAGTCAGACTTTTTTTAGTAGAAACTTTTAAATCTATTTCAACATGAAATAATTTGATCAGGTTAACTTGGCTAAATGAAAAAAGAAATAATAATGTAATTAAAGTAGTATGAAAAAAAAATGAAAATAATTAATTTGTTGTTAGGTTTGATGTAGAAAATTTTACAACCTAATAATCAAACATAGGTTTAAAAATTCAGATAATATTACTAAACAAATTTTTAAGCTATCGTAAATTTATCAGTGTAATCGCTAAACTAAAGCTGATCATTGTGGATAGTCAAACTCCTCTACACTTCTCTATCAATTATAGTGCCAAATAAAAAACTCGACGCGTAGAAATATTAAGCGATCATGAAAAGTGAACTATAATCGAACATTTAAAGAAGACGATTGTCCGCAACATTAGGAGTGTAAATAGACCGGGTAGGCTCAGATTGGGCCTAAAATTTGGGCCGAGCCGCAACACTGTATTTGGCTCACAAATCCGTAACCCTTCGGGTTACCTTGAGTAGGCTCAGTTTTGCGGGCTAGATGGGTTGGGCCTGAACTTTTGACTGTGCCCCAGCAACATGTTGGAAAGAAAAGTAGGGAGAAAGAGTGAAATATAATTAATACGCAAATAGTTTATAAAAGTTAATAAATAGGTAAAATTACTATTTTTGTCTATAATTTTTCTGGTTATGAACCATAACTTGACAATTTATTGTCCATAATTCACGATTTTTGTCCATAACTTGTCTGACTATGAACCATAACTTGACAAATTTATCCATAACTTAACAAGTTATGGCCTATTAATTTTTATAATTAAAAATTAGTATATATACTTTCTTAAACTTTTTATATTGACTTATTTTTTACTATTTCTGAGAAAAGTATTGTTTTAACAACCAACCATTACTGAGATTTTGAGTTACAATTTCGGTGGCCTTTGGAGGAGAGACATGACACAATGACAGAGGAAGCTTACATGCCACGATCCAAATGTTCACTCATCTTAAATGCCACGAGTCTCAAAAATGCCACATGTAATTTAGTTTTTTTTTATACTGAAAAATCAGTTTTCAAATCTCATACACTTGGTTAATATTTTCGAAATAAAAAAGTAAATTTCTTTTTCTAATCTGAACTTTTATCAGAAGATTGAAAAAACAAAATCTCCACGACCCCATGACTCCATTTTTGCACAATCGTATCATAAATTTCCATAAATTTGATGTTGCTCAACGAAGAGACGACAACGACAAATATTTTTTTCTTTTTCATTTATTTATTTTAAGGAAATTCATTTTCTTTTCGTGGGTTTACTATGAAGCCTTTTTTATTATCTCGCCGGAAAACAAGATTATGAGCATTGTCAGCATATTTATGATTTCTTTGAACGAGGAAGGTACCAACTCTGCTGGTAATGTTATTTACCCACCCTCGCCTACACCTCAATTGTGGCGTAGAGATTGAGTTCCATATATATATATATATATATATATATATCAGAGATGGTATTCTTGCATGAAAGGTGTTTTTGAAGTTTCTTGTGCGATGAGGAGCTCAGCTCCGAGGTGCACAGAATTATAACCAACAAGAATAACACCCGATCAACTAAACCCAGCCTCAACTTCTCTCTCTAAATTCTGCAAAACCATCTCTCACTGTAACGCAAAGAGATTCTTTCATTGCCAAAGAGGAAGCGGCAAGAGTCGAAGGAGAGGAAGCGAGAGAAAGACGAGAATCAATTTGAAGAAGAAGACGAGAACCATATCTCTCACTTGCCGCTGCATCTTCTTCGTTAGCTCTTCAGATCTACAAGAACCCAAATCTCGTAGGTTCGTATACGCGCCACTCTGAAACTAGTTTTCATGGAAGGCCCCATTGAGATTTGGATTTTGGAATCCAACAACAAAGAAGAAAGAAGACTTTTAGAAATCTAAGCCCGAGTGCGATTTGAGTTTCTTTATTTTATTTTTTTTTTCCGATATAATTCAAACTAAAAAATGAGTTGGTAAAAAAAAAAAATACATACGTTCATGTTTCATAAAATTTCACAGATTCTTTATTTACTATCGTCTTTTTATTCGTTTTTTTTATGATAAATATACTTATAATAAGTTTATGTTCCATAAAATTCACAGTTTTTTCATTTACTATCGTCTTTTTATCTGTTTATTTTATGAGAAATATACTTATTCGTTTCTTTTTTTTATGATAATATATACTTATTTATATGCTTTAAATTCTTTTGCGGTTGTCAAGTATTTCCTAAAATTAGCAAGTATTTCTGGCGATTGTCACATATTTTTGCCGATTATTAAGTATTTCTTGTAATTGTCAAGTTTTTTTTTTTTTTTCCTTCTGTTATAATCAAGCATTTTGCTTAGAAGGAAAAAAAAAAGAAAAAATGAAAAGAATTTTAAAAAATCAGATTTAAAAAAGAAAATTAAAATCCAAAATCGAAATTAAAAGAAGAGCAAACAAAATTTTTTTTTTTTTTTTCCTAATTAGCAAACACAACTGTTAAAAAATATAACCTCTACTTCAAACTGTTTCAACCCGTTGCAAGTTACACTTTTCCTTCTACGTGGAAGCATCTTAACCACTATATTAATCCAACGGTTTCAATTTACACGCGCACGCTGCTGGGAAAAAGCATTCTGGCAGAATAAAAGGACCCTAATTTCGTTTGTTTGTCTTAAATTACTATTGTTGTTTCGATTTTGGTGTCCTTTTTTTTCCAAATTGTCGTCGCTTAGGTGTGCTGAACATTCTCATGACGTGCATAGGTTTTGGCCACCGTCATTCCCGTACTTATCGTATTTAATTCTAACATATAGAAATCAGAGGAGTAATAATAATTTGAGATAATTAAATATTTATGTATTATGTATTTTTTTAATATCGAGTAACATTAAAAAAAAAAATGTCTTTTTACTTATTTTATTTCTGTATAATCCATTATGGTAGACCGTGAAATTATATAGTCCTTTCGAGAGGACCATAATGTATATGGCTTCTATGTACTTATCACGAAATTAGAAGGCAGTTTTAGGTTCTTCGCAAAGGAGTACTTCATAAATAGTGGAAAAAAAAAAACAAAAAGAAAGAAAGCCTCCTCTCTATATAATAATATTGGTAAAGTAGCACTGGCGTTTTATTTCTCTATTTCTAGCATTTTCCTGCTACACTTCTCAGGTAATATGCCATAATATATAGTAAGATCAGCAAAATCTTTTCCGAGTGCTACAAATACAAAACGCTCGTCACATATGAGGCTAAAATACAAAATACTCATCGCGTAGAAGGTGGAGATTCCCCACTGAGAAAGGATGTGAAGAATGCGAGAGAGTTGTTTGGTTTGAAGCAAGGCACTGCATGACCAGCTCCTCTGAACGTTGCAAAAGTAAGACCCTCGTATTCTTGGAACCAACCACTCACCTGATTATCCAAACCATTTTGTTCACTTCGGTTAGTAAAACAACATTCAGAACATTCCCTTTTTTCATGGATATAATTATATAAAAACCATTTATTGCACTTAATGAGTCAATTTGAAACAATTTAATGTAAAAAATATTCAAAGAATCATTAAATTGTCGGTTTGGTACAATGTACTCGTATGGATTCGTGTATCTCCTGCAGAACCCTTTTTGGGTCATGCCTCTTTTGTCATACATTATTCACTAATGAATCAAACAAATTTAAACAAAGTTTTGAAGATTGTCCACATTTTTTTCGTACGCCGTGGAGCCGGCTCCCACTTTATTTAAAAAATAAAACCATTAAGATTTGAAATCTGATTGACACACGTACACACTCACGCACCTAACCACTTGAGCTATAAATTGTCCGCATAATATATGTATATTTACATATAAATAATAAGTTATCCTTATAATCAGCATCACAAAAAGAATATGATCAGTAACACAAATATTGAAAAGGAGTTCTAAAGTAGTTTAGTACTACTGATTTTGACCACTCTTTAAGACTAAATGGGTTAATTACCTGCTTCTGGTGGTACCATGGCCTCCATGCCTTGGTGATGGGCAGTCCAAGAGAACTCAAGCTATATCTTGTAGACAGCACAGGAACTCTTCCATCTGTGTCCCCACTGAGCCACATCGACAAAGATTAATTGGCAATTGTCCAATAGCATATTCTCACATTATATATATATATATATATATACACACATATATGATATAAAAAAAAGAATTCATGATTATACATATTATGATAAAAAGAAGAATTCATTATTACATATATATATATATATGATAAAAAGAAGAATTCATGATTATATATATTATGATAAAAAGAAGAATTCATGATTATTTTTGTACCTGTAGACCCATATTCTGAGCCCAGCTGCAATGAGCTTTTTGTAGATGGGAAGAACAGATGGCTTTGAATCAGACCACTCTCTGAATATTTTAAAGCTGCAGAACAAATATTGGTTGAACAATAGGTTATGTGATATTGGGAATTACTCAAATAAGATCTGGATTGAGTGACTGATCAGGAAGAGAGATCATTCATTACTTGCAGATGCTCCAGTTTCTGAGGTGAAGACCGTCGTTTACATGAAGGGCCTTTTGCACATCGAGTCTGTTGTAAAAGGCCTTCGCATACTCGTCGAGGCATGGATCGTAATACCCTCCCATGATCCTCGGCATCTGGTGGACACAACCCGATAACATTTCATGTCAAATATATGCAATAAAAAACAAAGTTATTTATAACATTTGTACATTTTTAACCAGTTAGGAATTGACTCATAACACTGTGAGGTCCTTATGTCATAGTCTATGAGTCTGAGAGTTGAAATGCGAATTTGTAATTGGTTAAGAAGGTATCGTGACAATAAGTACCATTGTAGATGAGCGCTTCATCATGACTTGGAATGAAGAATCCTCCGAGCTAGCCGAATCCGCAATGCAAACCGAGGTGTAAAGGCTGTAGATGTCGATCTCCTTGTACTGTTTGAGCACTTCGTCGACGGCCTGATTACACTGGTCGTTGTCCCACGTGTTGTTACTGTTAAAATCACAGTTTTCTTTGATAATCTTGTGAGTTTCGTCTGATATCACTGCGTGGCTCCAGGCATAATCCACCAGCCCTTTCCAGTCCTCAGCATCAGATGTTTCAGGATTGCCCAACTATAAATTGTTCGGAAAATAAAGCAATTATAATTCTGCAAATGATCATAAAAATTTAATAGCAGGACTGAAGCAGAGAATATATGAAAGACTGACCAGGATGCCCTTGATATCAATATGAAGAGAAGGGTCTTTATTTTTGTCATGGACGAGCTCAGCCAGCTCAGGAACATATTTTCCTGTTGAATATTAAAAAAAAAAAAAGGAAAAAAAATAGGGAATTCAATAGAATTTTAGTTGCAGCAAAGAAATTAAGGGTCAGAATTAGTAGGACATCTTTACCAGCATAGCTCTCCCCTGCTATGTAGAACGACCGATTTCGGTACGACGGAAACTTGAGGAACCACTTTTGCAGGAAAGTATAAGCATCATTTGCTGATATGAAGGGAAAAAAATTGATGTTATAACGGTTAACCATAGTACTGTCTGAAAGGGACAATTATGCAAGGAAAACAAACCTGTAAAGTCATCTCCCAGATTGTCATAATCAGTACTGGTATTTGAGTATGAAAAGCCAACCCCAATTGGAGATTCCAGGAATAACATGTTGGCCTCTGCGTCATCAAAAAACATGATAACTAGTTTATTAAGAACTTGTTCTCAACTTGTCATATCAGGACCACTCTATAGAAATTTATGTTATTTATAGAAATTAATTAATTAATCTATGAGTTTAATTATGTGTAGATTACAAAATATTTGATTAATGGATATAATTAGTACTCCAACCTGTGTTCCATGAAGAGGGATTATATTTAAGTCCATGGCCATCAGTGTCCACTATGAAAGGACCAATCTCTTGAGTTGCTCCATATCCAACAGAAGAGCACCCAGGACCTGAAACATAAAGCATCTTGTCACCTTAGCTAAGAACATAAAATAAACTTCCACAATGATTTTTGGTCATTAAAAATGTCTTTGGGTGAGTTGGAAAAGTCACAAAAATTAAATATTAAATTAAAAAAGAAGACCCCCACTAAGAGATTAAACAATATGATAATCATAATATGCCCTTTATAAGAACTTTATTGATCAATTGTTTAGTCACAATATTATGTTTGTGTAGGGTGAGAGACTGTCTAAAGATAAGGCAACATGAAGATATATTTATTGAAGAAATTTTGCTTAACTCTCTCTTTCAACTCATATCTATGGATAAGTATGGAATAATAGAAATATAGATATGAATAGGATGGTGGATGTGGTCAAAAGATTGGCTTTAGAACCGAAACCATGAACCTGAAATATGTAAGGGGAAACTCATAAAAATTTGTCCCACTAAAACAAGTTGCGTCAGAACCAAATAGCATACTTCCATAATCCTTTCCTTTGAACTTTGTTGTGGTTAACATGTTCTAATTAGCATATCTACTTCCCAATAAGTGAGAGACAAAATCAAAGTTGAGTAAATAGGATAAAGAAGTTGCAAAAGTTGGAAGAGCTAGCAGCTTTTAATGACAAGCTCTATGAAGAAGGGGAAAAAAAAAAGTATTATTTGACGTGACACTTTTGTTATATGAATACCTCCATTAAGCCACAGTACTAAAGGTTTTTCGTCGGGGCGAGAAGTAGCCTCATAAAACCAGTAAAAAAGAGCTCTTCCATGTGTTTGATCCACCGTAACATAGCCAGCGTAGTGCCGGAATTCTACCTGTGGCTGGCCTGGCAAGTTGGTCACAAGGTGGTCAATGTTCTCAGAAGGGTTCAATTTTCCACTAGTACTAGACCATTTCCAGTGCCTAAAACCACAAACAAGTTCAACAAATTCCAGAGCAGTAAGAGCCAGAGTAAAGACGATAACCTTTGACACAAAATTGATCATTTTGGAAGCCTAAGACGAGTATAACTATAGCTAGAGACAAGTCCTACAAGAAAGGGTATGAAACCATGTGTGAAAGAGAGAACACCAACAATGTGTCTATTTATAGTCATCGGGGCAGTACTAGTGCATCCACTAAATTATAGAAGTGGAAAGATAATTAAGAAAATTAAAAATATGCATGAGAGAAGATTCCAAGGTGGAAATACGTGTTTTAACAAATTAGCCTTGTGTGACATGGATTTATCATTAATTATGTAGTCAGCTTCTAGACTATTCTTTGCATGAACAAGTGCCTATATAAGTGGTACCTCCTTTTATGTTGTGTGGGTTGTTGAATCATATCCATGAACAATGTCAATGAGAACACACCTTTAGCGCAGTTTTAAATTTACCATATTTGGTAGGAAAAAAAAAAATATATATATATATATGTGTGACGACCCTAACTTTTGATTGTCGTCTTATGCTCATACTTAACATCTTTTAATCTCTACCATTTACTAGTTATAACTTCTTAAAATTCCAGGCTATTTTTTTCCATGTACGTTAAAATGCTGTAGCATTTAGCTAGCATTCTGTTTTCAGCCATTCCTAAAAAGTTGTAGCATTCTGACAACATTCTGTTACATTAGTCATCAAAATACATAAAATACTATTTTATTTTACATATAAAGTTCAGCAGCGTTTCCAAAACATGTGAGGTATCCACAACCCACTTGCCCACATTTCACTGATACATTCTCTCTGCATGCCCAGCAACAAGTTTCAGGGAGCCGATGCCTTACCCATGCTTCTTACAACACGAATAAACTTAATGAGCTTTCGCTCAGCAAGTATCAATAGGTCATAACAGATACAATAATTATGCACACCCATATATGCATTCATGACATATATCCTAATACATTCTGTACTACGAAAACGTATATGTTTTATGTTCTTCTTCTTTCATTTCATACTTTGTTCAGCTTTCATCTCATTATAGTCGTTCATATTGTATTTTTACGTTTTGAACAACTTTCATTTTTGTGTTTCTCATTCTTGTTTGCAGATACCATACCGTTATATGGAATGGTTTCTGTGTTTCATTTTCTTGTCTTTTACTTTTTATGGGCCCTGTCCTGTTGTACCATAGCGCGCATAACCAGTGAGGAGTGGGGTAGCTAACCAATCCAACTCAGTCACGGTTTCATATCTTTCATAGTCTTATAATAACCTTTCCTTGGAAGGCTGGTACAAACAGGACGTTTAGTCTCTTACCGTTTATCAATTTTCTCATTGAAACGGTAACTTTAATTAAATCTTATGAATTTGTGCATTTTTGAACAATTTAACATGAGATTAACTTTTTTATTAAAGTTTAACTCTTTCTCGTAACTTGACATTAACTTATCATCGATACATACTTAACATTATATCTATCTAACATTCAAAATTCCATAATATGCACAATTTTTGTGCAACATAGAAAAGTAAGCTTGTTCGCGATATAGCCATAGAAAAACTATTGTACTTACAGAAGTTTCGCTAACAATGCGTCCTTTGTCTCCCTTGCTGCTGTCCGACTTCAACCGTTAATCAGCCCTATTGCATAAATTTTTCGATCGTTAGATTCAAAATCTAAGATCAATAATTACATTGAAATTTACGTCGGAAAGGTCTACAATCCTTATGTTTGGTATTCAACCTCAAACTATTTCCTATCTCAAGGATTTGCACTAAAACCGTGCAAATTACTCAGTCATAGGCCTAATTTTCAGTTTCAATCCAAAACTGTGAATTCTCGTTGTGTTCGGTTTCTAACCATCACCGATTATCGAAACATCTTTCTTTTCACACTTTAATCACATATTCCTCTTGAAATCCAGTTTTAGTTCAAATTACTCAAACTAAATTCCGGCAGAGTTTCGCCTTATTTTTCTCGTTTCCCGAGTTTTCAATAACTCGTTCTACTTTCGATTCTGGTACCTGGAGTCAAGATTCACATTCCTGAACACAGATTCTAACATAATATTGAACAAAAACACATGTTCTTCCTCAATCTAGGTTCACGGATTTTCAAAGAAAATCCATCAAAACTTCGTTCAATCGTTTTAATACTTACACACTCCTATTACGATGCTCTACAAAACCTCGGTTTTGATTTTTACTTTAACGGAAGTTTTCCGAGATGGGTTACTATTCATCTAACTCAAGAAATCATAGAATTCTCATTTTTAAATCCGAAATCTTACCTCTAAAAGTTGAGGTTTTTCACTGGAACGCCTCAGGTTACGTTTCTACCGGATTGAATGGAAGAAATCCCAGTAAAAATGCTTAATTTTTCCTTTCTCCGTCTCTCTCTCACGTTTCTTTTTTTCTCCTTATCTCTGTTATGCCTTACATTAATGGCATTAGTAAGTTTATGTGTTATTTTTTTACAACTTGAGTTATCAAGTTAACGTGAGTCACCAAGCTAAAATAGCTTAAGCATATAACAATGCCAAGTGGTATTATTACATGTGCAACCCATGTTCACCTTACGTAATAATTATTTCTTTCCTTCTTTTTTTTAACGTACTAGAGATAATCTAATCTTTTATATATATATATAATGTAATAATCATTTCACTTTTTTTTAAACGTAATTATAAATAATCTTATATATATATATATATACTATAACTTGGTTCCACTTGCTTTTCTAGACTATCGAGTACCCTGGGTCAAACTTTTCATGTTCAACTCAATTTTCTTGGGTATCTCATTGGTCAATTTCTTTTTCTGAAATTATCATTTTAATAGATTCAGAATTGCCCAAAACGCATACCCTTGCGATACTCATGTTTTAGCAGTTTCCTGCTTAAACTGACTCGGAAAAATTCTGTTTCAGAAACTTTTGCTTTTTCCTTACCTCTAATATTTCTACTCTTTTTTTAGCTGGTCATTTGGTATTACTATTCCGGAAAGGATTTTGGTCAAATACCGGACTGTCCGAATTAGACCTAATTTTTCCCAGTCATTACAATATATATATATATATATATATATATATATATATCAATAAACATATGACGGAAAACCATTTGTTAATGAGCATGTTTACAACATAAATAAAAGGTCAAAAAGCATATGAGGCAATGAGAAGTTTGAGTAGTACTTATCCTATAGATTTAATTGTGTTCCAGACAAGTATATATGCCTTCTCAATGCTACATATACTATAAGATTTTTTTTTCTTTTTCTTTAGAAGATTTGTGTCCAAACTTGGTTTATATATGGCGGAGTACCTAACTTTTTTCTTTAAATATTTACTTTTTACTATTCTTAATTTCTAATAGTATTATTATACGGTTTATTTGAAGTTATCACGTCCAATAGAGGGGTGGTTTTTCGTTTCTCTTACATGTATATGTGTGTGTATATATGTATATATTAATAGTGTATACACACACACACATATATGGTCAAAGCTAGGCTAGAGACTACAAGGGATGTTGGTTTAAAGAGCGAAACTCTATAGTACTTTTCTATAACATCGGTAAAAAGAGGGAGTCGGTGTTTTATGATGTGGAAAGTACTGATTGGTTTTTCGAAATCATTTTCCTTGATGGAAACTTTTGCCTTGTGTAATTGACTCAGCTTTGTTACTTTTGTTTTTCTTTTATCTTTCTAATGCAATGTTTTTCCCTTTAATTTTCAAAGTCTTGGATTTACATGGATAAGGAAATATTTTTTGTGTTGCTCTTCTTTTACTGCGCGTGCACACATTTTCACATACATATAAAGTATATACATTTTCACGTTTCTTTTTTTCTCTCTTTTTTTTTTTTTTTTTTTTTTTTGTGAGAAGCACCAAACGAAATACCAAGTTTCCCTGAAGGAACAGCTAAAGAGTCCAGCACGTTCCTCGCGTGGCCTAGTCTAAGAATAAAGCGTATAGAAGGAACCTTTTTTACTTTTTTGAAAATTCATGAAATCGGTTCATATCCACTTGCATACAGCTCCGTGGGAACAAAAGACCGTCTTCTTAATTCTTATAGGTTTGAGCCTCAGTGTGCAAAAATAAAGTGTAATTGGTAGAACCACAAAAGTCTAGGCGGTCTCATAAAAACCTTTTAAGAATGAAACCCAACAGAAAAAATAGTGCGTGATCGGAAAGTTTTCCTTGAAATTAAAAGACCAAAGCAACATCAAAAAGACGCCATGAACTTCAAATAAGCTATTAGAATCCCTCATTAACTGGAGATATTGGCATGATCCACTTAATAAGGTGAGGGCAATCCTCTCCTAATAAGTCGGTTTTGTTAGGTTAAGTTAGGCCCAAAATCCTTTAATTTCTGTAAAATGGTATCAGAGCATGTCCAGTTTTGCAATGTTGGGTCCCCTAATATCGACTTATTCGCAGCGGTTTGGCATGGTCCATGCTGTGCGTGAGGGGGCGTATTAGAATCCCACATTGACTGGAGATATTGGCATGATCCACTTAATAAGATGAGGACAATCTTCTCCTAATAAGCCGATTTTGTTAGATTGAGTTAGGCCCAATATCCTTTGATTTTTATAAAATAAGTCATAAAGAACGCCACACCATAAGAGATCTAATCACCAAAATCTGTAGTAAGGTAAATCGAGCATCTTTATCTCGATCCATTTCAAAATGGAAAAAAAAAAAAAAAAGGACTTGAACGGCCTCTTAATAGCATTAAGACTTGTAGTATGAGTAGCAATTTGTCAACCAATTTGTTTACCTTCCAAAAATATATATATAAATATATATATATATGACTCTTTGTAACTTAAACCTTGTTGTTTAAGAAAGACATGATACTAAGAGAACTTTTCTTCCTCTAGAAACAGAGGGAATTAACAAGTGCTAGTAAGAAACTTTCTGGCACATTTCAATAAAATTGGCACCCATCAAAACTCTCATATCCATCCAAGAAATAAAAAGATACGGGAGTCGATTCCCCCACTCAATATACTAAGCAAAAATGAAAATTTCAAAAGCTAAACAAAAGGAAAGAATAAGCAAGTCTGAAGGGCAACACAAAATAAACAAGCCAGAAAAACTTACAAGTACTCAATATAATTGAAAAAAAAAATGAACTAGTTGCAACTTCCGAATTATAAGGAGATCTAGATGTCCAAAAATAGAAGGAGTATGACTAACTAAAATAACCAAAAACAAAAAAACAAAAAAAAACAAAAAAAAAACAAAAAAAAAAAAAAACTGTGCGTGATCCTCTAAAAGAGACAAGTGACTGTTTTCACTACTTAATTAAATCCATTCTCACCTCAAGCACGAAAAAAGAAAAATTAGGTATTTTATTTTTGAAATTATTTATCATTGCCGTTTGCAAATGATCAGCTCAAAAAGGAAACTATATATGTATGTCTCTTTCGGATCATATCATAAATTATGAGGTTTCAAAACTCTATTCGCTTCGTAAAAGTGAAGATAACAAAGATTAAAAATAAAATAAAATTATCACTGCAGTCCCCCCTTTTATCCTTATCAAAGTTCAATCTTGACTATTTATCAAGACGAAAGCTCATATGCATGCACAATACTATTTAATTTTCTTTCATCATAATATGTAAATAGGGAAAGGTTTTAGCCCGTCACAAGAAATCAATCCTATGTCTTTCATGTAGAAGTAGATAATATAACATGCATTTGTTCTATTAAACAATTTTATCAAAAAGTCAACTCAAAAAAATTTAAAAAGTGTAATAATAAAATATAAGAAATGTTTTCAGTCCGGCGGCCGTACCAATTTGTTAGATGTAATATGTTTTGCTCTTCAATATAACATTATTTGTACATTCATGTAACAATCATTTTGTTCTAAGTGTGAAACTCAATAAAATGTAGTTTTTCGCCATGTTACATTACACTTGCTTCAGCGATACCATATTTTAATAAAAAATTATTATAAGTCCATATGAAAAATGTTACACTTATCATATCGTACAGCCACCAGATTTAAGACAATATTTAAAAGATATTATTTACTTATTTAAATTATATGTCATTACAATAAAATCATTACATCGGTCTTTTTTTTAAAAAAAATAAAGAGAATAAACAATTAATCTTAGGAAAAGTTAAACATCTCAACTACATTAACATCCAATAACAAATGCATCCCGCACCAATATTATATTACACCCTTTAGTTTTACATGGGGTGTAAGAAGGATAGAAGACATACTCCATGTAATATGTACGTGTCTCTATACATAAGGTAAGGGGAGGGAGTAGTGGCGAATTTCAAAGTACCAATGATATGTATAATGATTTTCTATATAATTGAAAAAAGATATATGCATATATGCATATATATATATATATACATATATATATATATATATGATGATGGTGATGATGGTGATGATTAGACGATAAGAAAAGATGGCTGCTGTTTGGTAAACGTTTGTGCAGTCAGAAAGAGGGGACAAACAGGAAGCGAAATTCCTGAATATGGCTTATCCAATAACCATAAACCAAGCCATATATTGGTCTCTTAAACGCATGAACCAATAGCCTTCTCTTAGAATCCCATAAGACGTAAAACAAAGACACATAAGTCTTCTATATATCCAAAAAGTAAGATACAAAGCTAGTTATACATCATGTCAAAGTCACTGTTTCAGAGTCTTAGAACAATCGAATATGGGAATAATATATTATTTCATTTGTAGGTCGACCATTAAGGAATTGCCAACGTGTAGCAATCTCTTTTTTCTGTGCTTTGGTCGATCAATATATAATCTTCTATTGTTTCCAGTCAATGACTTTGATCAATTAATCACAAAGTGAAAAGACATATTTTGGTATATATTCCAAATTGGTGGTGTCCTCTGAATAATAAAGGTGTATATATTGTGAAAAAAGAAGAAAGAAAATACTGGTCTTGGAGAATCTCATCATCACAAAGTAGAAAGATGGAGTTTTGTGGAAAACCTTAATGTGGGTAGTGACAAGTCTCGAGTGTGATGAGAGCAAAGTGGTGAGAGGAATGAAAGAAACAACCAATAAGTTGGTTGTTGAACGATGACTTGGATTCCAACTTTTGTTTTAAGTTGAATAATGAGACGGAGATCATCTCTTTAATTATTATTATTAGGTTTTTAGCTTAATTAATTATGTCTTAACCCATATCTAGGTCAAAGACGTATGTTACACGCCTTTTCTTTTTTTTAGAGAATGTATACACTTTTTTTTATCCACCTAGTAGCTGTGGTCAGTCTGATGTTTTTGCATCATTATAAGTGTAGATACTCTTTTCCTCTTATTGGATTTTAGTAATAAAGGTCTATTTACAGAGATGATGATCAAAGGAAAAGTTATAGCTTGACCTTCTGTCATCGGTCTCTTTTTATTTTCGGCATCAGACTAAACTGTTGTTTGGTTTTTTACCTTATTTTGTTTTCAGCTGCTAGCATGTATTTATGCTCTTGATGTTTATATATTGTATTTTTTCTATTTATTAACAAATTTTAATGGGGATTCGGATGCGGGTTAAGTGTTTTAAGGGATGTGGCAACCTAGTTGTGATGTCCTAAGATTAATTTTTGATATTTGATCTCCACTGATCATTTATTGAAAAAAAAAAAAAAAAAAAAAAAAAAAAAAAAAAATCTACCTAAATTAATTAAGGAAGAAAAACAAAAGGGCTTGCAAGAAGATATATATTTTATATGATATCAAGAAATTAGCTTTACCCACTGAACCTAACTTACATTTGGCGGTAATTCTTCTATTATTTAGTTTATTTATTATTATTTAAATTTTGTTCGTTCGCTGCTGATGATGATCAGGTGATATTGTGTAATATGATGGCGACTAATAATTTCTACAATAGTTCCATTGTTATATAGAAAAAGGTTTATTTTATCCAGTACCATGCTTCATCCTTTTGGCGTCCAACAAATTAAGATTTTGGTTCCACATGTGCCTCCAACTTAATTTGTACTATTGGCCAATGGATGTTCACCACTTCCTTTAAAAAACAATTATCAATTTTCCTCATCTCTTGCGTTGATTCAGTGTCAACAAAGGAGGAGTACACTTTGGACTATACCTACAGAGAGTAAGAAAAAGTGCAAAATCTCTGGTGCTGAGCTCATAATTATATATTAGGATTTAGTCACCATTCAATCAACATTTCAAGTGACCTTTAAATCACAACATGGGAATATGTATATGTGTGTATGAATATATATATATATATATATGCCTTGGACATGTCATACTTTCTTCATGTGCTCCAAACTGACTTGCTAATAATATGCGGCTAATATGCTCAACGAAGAGACACTTTTGGCACTATATGCGTCAGAAAAATGCACATACTTTACGCGGAGCTTCTTTCACCACTTGGCATGTCTTGGTAGAGTGAAAAAGAGAGAAGAAATAAAACTGGCCAGAGGGTTGTTTTAGGTCGTTTGGTAAAGAAAAAAAAAATAGAGAAGAAAATAATTAGTTGTAAAATAAACTATATTAGACAGTTTTTTTTTTCACTTTTATTTCTCAGTTGTATCGGACAATATTAAAAAAGAATAGTTTCCTATTTCATTTTTCTTTTTGCAAACTTGGTATTTTACTTTTGGTTCCTTTTTATTATCCATCTCTCGTATCAAACATAACATTATAGATAACAAATTACAGTATCCAAATGTGAGCTCCAATCTTCTTTTTCAGGCTTCAAACACGGAAAGATGGAAGATGATATGCAAATGGTAGTTACATGTTCCAGCAATACATGATAAAATTTTGAGATGTACATACATTCATCCTATTTTTCAGCCATTTGATGATTAAAAAACTATTCAATTCACTAAATAAAAGGGAAAAAAAAAAGTAGAGTTGTCTGATATTGAAAAAATTTTAACCGATTAGAAATGTTTGAGATTTAAAGTGCTGAAAAGGTGACATGTATTGGATTTGCAGTCGTATATATTGATATGCAAATACGCACGATCCAGGTCCATGACTTGATCGAGATTGAGATAAAGCGCACTAGCACAGTAGCTTGACAGTTGATCACATCAGCTTTAACAAAGGAAGTATCACGTTCTGTTGACATGATATCCACGAGTAGTTAATTAGTTGCGCATCATGCAAAATTAACCTCATATCATGATATGTACAACTTTCACCCAACTTTGCATATATTCCAATCACAATTCAACCTTTTTTTATAGTATTTTCTTCTCATAAAAATATGAATTTAAATTTTTATTTTCTATTGAAAAATAACTGCATGCTTGAAAATTATAAACTGCACTTTTTTTATTTGGGTGGTGTGTGGAAAAATCTGGCTATGTACGTCACATTAATTAGGGCATATATACGCACGCACATATATTTATATGCAAGCATAGATATATATGGCTGAGTACTAGAGCGAAGAGAATATTTCTAAATTAAGCCCATAATCCATTGGCATGTAAATGTAAAAGAGGTTATTTACATTCTAAAGTGGAGAATAAAAGATGTCAGGTATAAGTCATTCATGCATAGTTTTGTCATAAACGAAAACAAGAATATTCATAATTATTAAGCCTAGATCACATATATATTATTGTCAATCTAGCTCATGTATTCTATACCTATGGCTATGAATTGTTCTATCAAGACTTGACGCGCGGGGAAAAAAGAGGCTAATCTAGCTAGTTATAGTTATCTTTTCTTCTGTTACACTTATCAACTTGATCATGGGCATATCTGCAACTTTCAAAAAGAATATTTCTTCATAGCAAATATAAATTTTTCTTGCCAATGATCATATATGGCCATATACTACTTCATAAGAGTACATGCTCTATGGCCATCTTCGTTGTCTGAAATTATCATATCTTTTTCTTAATGGAGCATTATCATTGCTATATGTATGTATAATGAAGGAAAAAATAAACTATTACTAATGTTAATATTGAGCGAAAAATGTTATATAAGTATCGGACTGATACGGCCGTCAGGAAAAAAAAAAAAAAAAAAAAATTTCGCAACGCTTTATATCATATATGCTAGTGTAAAGTACTCTATGATTCAGGAATGATATTTTATACGTTTAAAATCTACAGTGGATTTTATAAAGTAATGAAAGGAAAGAGGGAATGGGGAGGTAGACAATGGATTAGCCCATCAGATTTGACCTACCATTCTCTGCGAACCCTACAAAGTTTCTTAATCAAAATGATATCAAGAGGCCGTTGGACCAGATCAATTTACAGCTTTTTTTAATTATGAATCATTTTAATTAATCTGGTAATTTTATTGACTAACACTGTGATTTAGTTGACCTGCTTTAATTAATCTGGATTAATTCCTTTATTTGGTAGATCAGTTTACATATAGTAAAATTAAAAATAGTTATCACGATCTACACGCTAATTGATATCTATTCATCTCATTTGACCCTCTTTTCATAATTTAGCAATAAACTAGTCTAAGTAGTACTGGAACCACTTCCACTATTCCAATATGTAGTTTTTAATTGGAGAAGTTTATAAATTGTAACTTTGGTCGTGTGTGCACTTTTCTATCTAATTATTGCATTATATCTCTTTGGGTAACTTATGTGCTTTTTCCATATTCAAACTAATTAAATCCAATTAAAACAACCATTAAAAAGAACAAATTATTATATGTCTCACTTTTTCTCCCTTTCTTCTTTCTCATATTGTCCTACATTTTGTGTCGTTGGGGTTTTGGGGAAAAAGAAAATGCTCAGTCACAGATTATATAGCAAATTTACCCGACCAAATGTTGTCCTAATTGATAACATAATTTACAAAATATTGCTGCAATAAAACAAAGAAAACGGGTGGCGCTGACAATTAATCACACACACACAAGTGCAATTTACCCCTTTAAAACTGTTCTGTCTTCGTCTCAAACTGCCTAATAAATTTTCATGCATGCTTGTATGAACAAAATTCAGATCATATTATTTGACAGAAAATTCAGGTCATATTAACCACCAAACTATATATACATATATATACATATATATATATGTATGTATATATATGTGCTATAGTTAAGGTGAAACTTACTAAAACCGACCTAACAGAGATCTGTTAAACAAAATATTATAATTGGTGATGTTTGTACTATTGCGTAGCCATCAATTTTGGACTCATAAATTGTGATACAGGAACTCACAAACTCTTTAACTGATTGAACAATCAGTAATATAATGATCACCACGGTGATAATAAGTATTTTTCAAACAATAATCATGATCTTAAGTTAATTGTGTTGGCTCCTTTGGGATGTCATAATTAAAGTGGGAATTCAATCTGATGACAAGGCACTGACCAAATGAGCTAACTAATTAGTGTGCTATCTTTTTATCCCTTGATTGACTTACGTTTTGCCACGTTTAAAACACTCTTGTGATGAACGTCTCGTTTTTCCTCATTTAATAGTGTGTCGACAAAACTAATCTCTTTGTGCCCATCGCACAGGGCTTGTGGTGCCACGATGAGCCACCTCAAAATGCGAGGATCTCGCTAGAGATGAAAGGGAGATTGCAAAGGAGATCCATGGAGAATACCGGCAGTCGCCAATAATGCTACTGCTGGTTGTCGATTTTTTTTTTTTAATATCACGGTGGACTACTCTCAAGTATCATGATAGGATACTCACAATCACTGGTCCGCTACCATTGTTCAGTGTTGCGATGATTACCCTAAAATATTAGGATAGAATACCAGTGGTCACCGGACAATTGTTTGAAATTTTTAGTAATACGACGGACTATCTTTAATATCACGATAGGATACTAGTGGTTATTGTTGTCTATTGTAGGTATCTTTAGTATAATACTACAGAGGCATACTGGGTGTTGGTGTAGTTTCTACGCGAAACTTCGCGTGCTAAAAACCATTCCATAACTTGGTGTATGGTAAAGCTCCTTATTATGATTTATGAATGGGAAAAAAAGATGAAGTGCATGGCTTTAAATTTTTACTCTTTATTTTTAATTAATATTATTTTTAATTAAATAATTTTATTAGTCAAAAAAGTATTAATCAACACCATTCGAAGGTGGGTGGCCCGCCCCGCCTAGAACAGTCATGTTTGACTGGGCTTACACACATTCGCTCACTTACGCTGTCCCCCCTCAGCTCACCCTAGCCCCGGGCCTTTCCCCCGACAATCAAGCTGCACTTCCTTCTAACAAGTGGCTGAGAGTCAGCAAGCAACCTTGGCCTCTTGGCAGGAGGTTCGCTGCCCCCTTCCTTTCCAGTCTGAAGAATAAATAGTAAAAATTTAAACTCATTCATTCTAAGAATAAGCTCAGTAACTTTCTGTTTATTATGAATACAGATAATGCTTTGCTGCTATTTCTGTTCTCTAAGAATAATGGGCCTTATGATTATCATGTGGCGGAAAGGATTTAAAGGGCAAGGCCTTCTAATTCTGAGTAAGAACTACACCGAATAGAATCAGAAGATAGTTTAATTTAGGCATAAAAATTAAGTAATATTAGGGACTTTCCCTTTCCGTAAAAATAGATTATCAGTAGTCTATTATTTTTTAACTATTAAATCTATAATAAAATCTATATGTTTAGCATACTTTTAAATTTAAAGTGATTTTAACTAGATCTAATAATTAAAAACTGAAACTATTAATAAAACAAACTACTGGAGAAATTCTTTAATTATTATAGTGATATTCAAGTAGTAACTTTGGGCCCGTTTAGTTCGCTTATTCGAGTTTTTAATTTGAGTTGAGATGTGACTTTATGTGAGAGCTTTTTACTGTAGTAAAAAAGTTAAATGTGATTGTTTATGAGAGTTTTTTACTGTAATAAAACTCAAATTCTAAACTCGAATAAGTAAAATAAACGGAGCCTTTATATATATCTTCTTTCACTACTCTCTATGACTATAAATAGAAACGCTAATAACCCATTCGGTTTTGTTTAGCACAATAATAATAATGATAATAATAATAATAATAATATAGCTTGCTTAAATCTTGGAATAACCAAAGCAGGTTTATCAATTTAAGAAAACTCTCCCATAGCTGATCAGTGATCACCACCACCTCCGCAGTCTTCTTCTGTTTCTGTATGATAAATCTTCTGTTGGCTTCTTCAAACTGCCAATCACGGAAAGTTGGTTTTCTTCTTCTAGTCTCTGAGTTCTCCATGGAAGTCTTTTATGACCGGGATGGAGTACAAAGTTGAAAAATGCCAAGAATTTGATCGGCATAAGTTCTTGGATGGCAAAATGCTAATCACAGCAATATCGTTTCATTGGGTGCTCGGAGAGCTTGGCCATCGACGAGAAACGGTCCAGATTTGCTTTGGCATATTCTTTAGTGATTGCTTCCAAAAGCACACTGATGAGACTTCTAATTTTCCTGTCCATGATCCGAAATCCACCATGAAAACTATAGAAGAGAATTAAAAAAATTAAGACTTTATTTATTTCATAAATTTAAATTTTTAATTCTAATATTTTTACAATTAAAAATTTTTATAAAAAATCACATTTAATTTTTTTATTACAATAAATAACTCTCAACTCAAATTTGTGAACTTAGGCTTAGTTTGGTATTACTGTAGATTTTAAAAATATTACTTTTAGTTACGCTGAAGGAAGAAGCAGCTGAGTGTTTGATAAACTGTAATTATAGTAGCTGTGTTGGTTCTAAAATCAGTGTAATAGCGTTTGGTAAATTTTGATGTTGAATTGCTGTGGGTATGTAAAATGACCAAAATAGACATGGTATGGAACTTAAATATATTAATTATTTTTGGTATTTAGAAATATTTATTTAACTTAAAAAAAACATAATGTTATGATTTTGAGTTTTTTAACAACAAATTTATGATAATTAATTCTTTTTTTTTCATTTCTTCATTCACAATATAGTTACAACTAAAAAGAGCATTAGTGAGTAATCAATTTGTTGAACAAAAAAGTACATTTCATATTCAAAAAACTGAAGGAGTCATTAAAAGAATTAAGTCGTGTTCATTAAACTTGTCGCAATTTGATCTCGTACTTCAACCATTTCTTGTGATAGTGAAGCTTCAGCTTCTTCTACATTGTCCTCCAGTTGATGCTCTTCATAAGCAAAAACATTTAGATTATCCTCAATTTCTTGAAAATGTTGATCACGCTTATCATGCATCCTAATGTAGTTATGAAGCGCCATTGTTGCAATAACTATTTTTACTTGCTTCTTAAATGAATAATTAGACATGTCTCTCAAAATTTTCCATTTTTTCTTCCAAACACCAAAAGTGCGTTCAATGACACTTCGAAGAGAAGAATGTGCTTGGTTGAATACTTCTTTACTGCCTGTTGGTCGACGATCCATTCGAAATTGTGGTAAATGGCATCGTTCTCTTTTATAAGGTCCAAGAAATTCTTTCAATTGTAGATAGCCCACGTCAACCAAATAATATTTACCTATTAAAATAAAAACACAAGAATTAGTAAAATTTAAAACATATATAATATAAAATATAGACAATGTTTTAACCTTCAGGTGGTTTTGGAAATTTCAAATGTCGGTTACGTAGTGCTGATAAGAATATTCTTGTATCATGGGCACTACCTTCCCAGCCTGCATACGCATATATAAATTTCATACTGAAATCACAAGCAGCCATCACATTTTGGGTTGGCACACGCTTTCTTCTAATAAATGGCACCTGATCTTCTGGTGGTATTGTAGCTGGAACATGTACGTCATCTATTGCACCAATACAATTCTAAAAAGAAGAATTTTTAATGTATAGATAAACATAATTTTAGTAGGGAATGAAGCATATAAAAAGTATGATTTTAGTAGGGAATGAAGCATATTAAAAGTATGATTTTACCTTAAAATGTGGCATATATCTACGATCCGTCATTATCTCTATTGGCACGTCATTGAACTCTAGATCTGGAGGCTGTATAATATCGATGCTCATACGACATACAATTTCTAAAACATAATTAAAATATCTACTCACAGTCTCACCAGAGTGTTGAAATCGCTCTTGTGCTGAACGATTCCCCGCACCCTTACCCAAAATGAATAAAAACATTCCAAGTATTTCAGCCACACACATATTCTGTGATTCCTGTAACCCGTAGTTACTCTATAGATCATTACATAGATTCAAAAACACATTCTTATCCATTCTAAACATCTTATAACTTCTAATTTCATGGCCTCTCAATAATTCTGTCACCCACATGTTTCCAGTTTGTGAAGAGTTCATACACGGATTCTTATGAACATATGTGTTGTAGTAATATTCAATGAGTCGAGCAATGGTACATACAAACTGTAGATCGAACTCATCATCATTGTCAACCATTTTTGGCGACAACAATAAACCTGTCATTCAATATGGTGCAATAAAAATAATTAGGCTCACATACAAGTAGTATTACGAAATGTCATTGTAGAACAATGTCTTAAACATAAAGCAAGAAAACCACACTAAAAGAAAACAACAATGTCTCAACCATCAATACAACAAGAAAACCGCACAAAAAAAGAAATGAGGAATGGAAATCTAAGTGGAGGATCCTAACCCATGTTCAAACTTAAGCCAATTGAGCTGCAACTCAGGTTCCTTAAAAGCCATAAATGCCTCTCTCTTAACCTTATCTAACAACAAGTGGACCGAAAAGAAACACAACTCGCTACCTCTCTGTAATCCTGATAACGAATCTAGAACTTCATTAACTTTTGTTATGCTATAGTTTCCAGCGTCAGATTGCGCAATCGATGATCCAGTACTTCTACTCTCAACTATATCGACAAGGCGGTCAATTTGTTGAGACAATTTAGCAACTCCTCCAACCTTCACGTTTCCTTTTCCTTTCTTGACTCAATTGGCCTCTTATTCTTACGGTCTTATGCCAATTCACTTCGGATTGCTTCACCTAACTCACCAATACTCTCGAGTTGTTCAGATAAAGTAGAATTATCATTTCCACCTTTATCAAACTCACATGGCACCTACCCAGATGATGGTGTCCAAGAATATACTCCTGTGGCCACAGTATTCATGAACATCCTATTTAACTTTTCTTCTAACTGTGGTTCAATTCCCTGAGTGCGAAACCTCGATGCGTTGGGATGAATCTGCAATAGCACTTGAATAAATTAAACCTGTCTAGTCCAACACTAGAATAAACAATGACAAACTACATAATTCTATATACCTGCAATTTATTATCCCACCACTCCTCAGATGCATCAATAGTATTCTTCGTAATGTTCCAACCTATACCAGTTTCTTTACCAATAAGTTTCTTTCAAAGCTTCCAATCATTCTTCAAAGCATCCCATTTATTCTTCAATTGTTGTCTTTTTATATACTCGTTTGGTTGCTTCATTAAATTTCTGAATTAAATTTTCCTATCCAACTTTATCCAAATGAGTTCCAGGACGGCGTCCAGCTTCCACCTCTATAATACACAAATCACAAAATAGATCCATAGTCTCAGGGTCTCATATTGCTTTACCTTGTGGTATACTACCCTCCATTTGAGAATTGATAACTGAAAGTCTAAAATAATGTGAGGCTTCATGCTTTAATTTACAAAAATAACAATAATGGTAATACTAACCTTATTTCCAATTCGAACACTCAGTCAATAGCCAAACTAAGCATAGCTTCTAGTCCTAGATGCTTCACCTAAAAATTGGCATAAGAACTAATGTATTTGATTGAAACATCAAGATCATCGTTTAATGAAAAAGAACGGATGCCCTCATTACTATTTTTTGGCGTTTTATTATCTTTTAAAGTTATATGCATTTGTCATACTAGTGAAGAAGTTGATGTTTAGCTTTTCTTATATCTAAGTCAAGAAGTTGATATTTAGCTGCTTGCATATAATAAGACAGAACCTAATTATGTGATTAAGAAACATGGAAATGTGTTGAGTAAAAATAGTTATCAATATTAAAATAATATTTCACACACAACATAATTTCACCTATATTAATATTTAATTAATATAGGAGTTTATTATTTTTAGTTCGACTCATTCAAGATTATAAGAATAACCTCTTAATTACAATCCCTTGGTACAAGGAAAAACCTTTTGATTCCAATTAAAACAGTAAATATTATTTTTTGTGAATTTGGAAAATTTGGGTTGATTTAAAATTGCAGCTGAACTCGATGAATTTAGCCGAGTTGCCTACATATCCTATTAGGGGATCAAGCCACTTGTAGTTCAAATTTTAGGTTTGAGAATTTTAGATAATTCCTCGGTGTATGACCTTATGAGGAATTGATGCACTTTGAAATTTGATTTAGTTTTGTTTTGATTTTGAGGATTTTTAGGATTGAATTTGATCTTGAAACTGCACATAAATTTTAGGTTGTCTACGTATCCCATAGGGAATCAAGTCAATCGTAATTCTTGAATTTGAATTTGGATTTTGGAGAATTTCCCGATATATGACCATAGGAGGAATTCAAAGATATTTTAAAATTTAATTTGAAATTTTACGTTAGAATTTGGATTTGAAAGTTATATTTGGGTAATTTCCCGGTATATGACCTTATGGGGAATTAAAAGGCTCCTTTTTGAATTTGGTGCTGAGAGATTTTTTTTTTCAATTTGGGATTTAAAAATTACATTTTATCACCATATAGTTTTATGAGACAATGAGCTCATCTTTTTGAACTAAGGGGCAATAAAGGGGCTCAATTTGTGCACTTTAAATTTTTAGGTATTTAATATTCCGAATTTCTTTTAAATTTATTGTCTTTCTCCTTTTTTTTTAATTTTAAAATTCAAAATCAAATCCATCATTTGGATAGAATTTATTATGATTTGATTTGTTTAGACTGATCTTCTAATCTCAAAAGAAATTAAAATTCCTTTTTTTTGCTAACAATTTAATTTCAAAAGAAACTCAAATTTCTCTTACCCTCCTCCTTTCTACACATTTCTTCTTCTTTTATATATGTATACATACATTACGCTGCAAAATAAAACATTACAGGAGCAACTTTTATATATATATATATATATAAAAGTTGCACCTGCAATGTTTTGTTTTGTAGCGTAATGTGTACACATTACGCTGCAAAGAAAAAAAAAATCAGGTGCAACTTTATATATATATATATATATATAGATACACATATATATACACGTGAACATCAATTCCCATCACACCCACGGCTTTATGTGTGTATGTGCGTTTTGGTGCACTGTGAAGGAATTGAATGTGACGTTTGTTTCCTTTTTTTTTTTTATCTTCCTTTTTTTATTGTTTGTTTTTGTAAGTATAATACGATTCATGTGAATATTTTTATATAAATTATATGCACATAATTTTTCATATTTTTCACTCGAATTATACTCAAAACAATCGTAGTAAATAATTTAAAAAACTTTTAATCCTTGATTTTTTTTGAAATCACATTTGACTTATATAGATTTTTAAAAAGAAATCCAAGTCTTAATGATAATCATAGGATTGTGATAAGAATGAGAAATCACACACCATGAGTGCATTAGAAATTTGTTAAGAGTATTACAAATAAAAAATCTCACACCATAAGGCGTATATAAGATTTATCTTCGTGGAGAGTGTCAAGGAGTAAATCACAGTCTCACACTTTAAAGTGTATATAGGGTTTGATTTAAATGTACTGTAACACAAAAAACTAAAATTATTAGGAATGTTTGGTTGGAGAATTCAAACCCTGATTCGAATCATAGTTCATGATTCGTTACAATATTTTCTCTTATAAAAAATACACATAAATTAAAAATAATTTTAATTCATGAATTAAATATCTCTTTAACGTAAAAAATGACTAAAATATCAAAATTATGTATTTATTTTGTTGTTTTAAAATATCACATATGTATATTTTTTCTCTCACTTCTCTTCTGCACACACGCACTTTTTTTTTCTTTCTTTCTCTCACCTCTTTTGCACACACGTCTGCACAGAGTCTTTTTTTGTTTTCTTCTCACGTTTTTTCTCACAACACACCTACAGCTTTCTATATATATATATATATATATATTTTTTTTTTTTTTCTTTCGCACTTTTTTCTCTTTCTTTCTTTCTTCTCACGTCTCCTGCACCTTTTTTTTTTCTTTCTTTCACTTCTCACGTCTCCTGCACACACCTGCACTTTGAAATTTGATTTCTTTCTTTCACTTCTCTCGTTTCCCCACACCTGCACACACCTGCATTTCCTTTTTTTTCTTTCTCTCTTTCACGCGCACAGAAAATTTTTTTCTTCTGTACACACGTCTCTGGATGAAAAGCTCTCTCCAAAGTTTTTTTTTTTTTTTTTTTCTGCACTCATTTTCTTTATATAAGAGAATTTTACATTTTACATGTTCGCTCTGTACCACATTTTATATTATATTTTGTATCACATTTTACACCACATTTTACATCACGTTTTAAAACGTGCTTTTTTTTTAATTCTCTTTTTTTTTTTAAGCTAGTACAAAATTTTATTTTTTCCTTTCAATTTTTAAGGCTCATTTGTGATTCATTATTTTTTTACCACGAACAAAATGGATTTACCAATTTTATTCATGCTTTTACTTGGCGAGGAAATCAAGTTGTTTGGGTAAGAGGGAAAGAAATACTTTATTTACTAGGTATGGTCATCTCGAATAACTTGTTACTTACATTTGCTTAGAACGATATCTGCAATGATAATTGCACATGAAAAGTATTCATGTTGACGCATTAGATTACTACCTATGCTTAATTGCTAAAAGCACGTAAAACATCAAGAATACACAACAAAAAATGACAACAAAAAATATGATAAGAGCAAATAGCTTATCAGAACCCTCAACACTATGGTCATCTCATTTCATTTTCTATGTTGAGGAACTTTCAACAATGTACAATGATCTGAAGAAAATCATAACCCTAAACCAAACCCATTTCCGCACAAAAAATCAAAATCCAATCTAAAGCTGCACTGAAAATCGAGCACTTACAGAGGCTTACCTCTTGATCTGATGATGGGCAGTCGGAGGAGGAGATGGGATACCGGCAAACCGAACCCTCAACAATGCTCAACCGTTTTTCTTTGAAGACAAAAATCAGAAACCTACAAACCAAAACATTCAAACTAAAAATCATACGCAAAAATCCAAATGTTCAAACTAAAAATTGCGCGGTTAGAGAGGCTTACCTCTTGATCTGATGACGAGAGACGGGCAGTCGGAGGAGGAGAAGGGAGACCGGCAACGGATAGATCAATCGGGCGGAGGAGAAACCAAACGAGCTCCGAGAGGCCAACGGAGAGATCAACCGGCGAACGGAGAGAGAGGCCGGTGAACGGAGCCGGAGAACCTCGCTTCGAACGGCGAGGATGAGAGAGGATAGAACTCTCAAAAAAAAATTTACAGAGGAGGAAGAGGAGAGATACGAGTGGAGGAGAGTGGAGAGATCTGAAATGAAAATGGATAATAAATTTCAGATTTCAATAGGGATAAAATTGAAAATAAAAAATTTCATTAAACACTCAAAACATATTCCCGCATAAATTAAAATCAAAATCGACCTTTTGCTTTTAACTTCAGATTATGAGAAAATTATTTAAAAATCTATTTTACCAACTAAAATTTTAAATTTTAAATCTCTCGATAGGTACTTTTTCTCTCCTCAAAACAATACCAAACCCACCCTAGCTCAAATATATCAAAATTCCCTGTCAAAAAGTCAAGCATAAAATCACGTGCCTGCCTATCCATCATTGATCATTCCATCTCTTCAACTCCCAAGTTTCAACACTGCTCCTCCTCCAATCAGGCACACGAGTGACTGAGAAGTCTAGCGTCCAAACATCAAATCTATTCTTCTCCCAAACAACTCGCAGAACCTTGGAAGCTCCATCAATGGCGGAACGGCAAGAAGAGAATCACCTCCATTACTGGGGCAACACGCCTGAGCAAGACTACTACGCCCTCCAAGGCGTCAGAGGCTCCTCCTCCTACTTCACCTCTCCCCGAGGCCTCAACCTCTTCACTCGCTCATGGCTTCCTCTCTCCTCCTCCGATTTCCCTCCTCGCGCCCTTGTATTCATGGTCCACGGCTACGGAAACGACATCTCCTGGACCTTCCAAGCCACCGCCATCTTCCTCGCCCGCCATGGCTTCGCCTGCTTCGCCCTCGACCTCCAGGGCCACGGCCGCTCCGACGGCCTCCGCGCCTTCGTCCCGGAAGTCGACCTCGCCGTCCAGGACTGCCTCGCCTTCTTCACTTCCGTCAAGCGCGACTCCCGATTTCAAACCCTAGGTCGTCCGACTCCGTCGTTCCTCTACGGCGAATCCATGGGCGGCGCGATCTGCCTCCTCGTCCACCTCGCCGATCCGCTAGGGTTCGACGGCGCGGTCCTCGTGGCGCCGATGTGCAAAATCTCCGACAATCTGAAACCTAGATGGCCGATTCCCCAAATTCTCACGCAATTGGCGAGATTTTTCCCGACATTGGCGATCGTTCCGACGGAGGATCTGATGCGGAAGTCGGTGAAGGTGGAGGAGAAGAAGATCGTCGCGGATAGGAATCCGATGAGGTATAGGGGGAAGCCGAGGCTGGGAACGGTGGTGGAGCTTCTGAGAGTGACGGAGTATTTGAGTGGGAGATTGTCGGAGGTGAAGCTTCCGTTCATCGTTTTGCACGGCAGCGCCGACGCCGTCACTGATCCGAATGTAAGCAGAGCGCTGTATGCGGAGGCGAAGAGCGAAGACAAGACGGTGAGGATCTACGACGGGATGATGCATTCGTTGTTGTTTGGAGAGACGGATGAGAATGTGGAGATTGTTCGAAACGACATTCTTTCTTGGCTGAATGAGAGGTGCAATTCAAGTGGAGAAAGAGCTGATTAAAAATGGGTAATCTTAACATGGATCGGCATTTTTACTTAAATCTTAATTCATAATTTTTTAGTTAAATAATTACATGTATTTATTAAGAATAAAAAATAAAAATTTAATCTCATATACTCTGGAATGTAAATTTTCTATTTTTTTGATTAAAATTGTGGATTTATAATTGTTTGTTTTATTGATATATAATTGTGGGTAATTTTATGAATATAATGTAAAAAAGATGACGTTTATTTCAAAAAATTCATTTAATTTAAAATTCTAATTTTTAATTTTAAAAATTATAATTATAATCGTAATTTTAAACTCATAAATTAAACATTGATGCGTTTTACTGAATGTACTCCAGCCCTTTTGATTTTGTAAACGTGTTTTATGTGAGTGGAAAAGTGTACGGTGTATCTGTTGTATGACTACAAAGTACAATAGGGTCTAAACTTGTACGGGTGGTTGAAAAAAATCTTTTGATTGAAACGACATGAATTGTATACAGGTACGTAGAGTCTAATGACATGCACTATCCCGTAGCTTTTTCTTCTTCAGTCGTTACTGCAGTAAAGTTGATATGGTCTGTGTCTTTGATTCTGGTGGCTGTTCCATTTCTGCTAACTAGTTCAGTGACTTAAAACAAGATACATTTTATGCTAATTGCTTACTTGTTCTTCACTAATCACATGAGTGTGAATGTGTACTACAATTTTGACTGCATCTCGGTTGTAGGAGCATTCAAAAATCTAAATAATTATTTTGAATAAAAAAAGTATAGAGAGGTCCCACCGAGATTTGAACTCGATTCAGAATTCAATGTCCTGACCACTAGACCATGGGGCCACCGGGGCTTCAACCGCATAATGTATTTTATAGAGCTTGTGTCGTCTACTGGAGAAAATTTTTTCCCCCAAGGAATGACAAGAATATTTTGTTGGCAACTTCTCAAGACAACATTGAGGACTCGAGGGCCTATCTTGCATTTCATCTTGTAGGAAGGAAGAGAACCAAACAGACGTACCATCCCCACTTTTTTTGCGAAAAAAGAAATGGAAATGGAACAACTAGCATTAGCAAAAATATAAAAATTCAATTTTTGTTTTAGTTATTATTTCTCAACAAAAATATCCTACTCCGTTACTGGTTAGCATGTTCTCCCCAAGAGGTAGTCCCAAACACTAGCATGAATAGCAAGCCCTACCCTAGACGAGGGTGGTATTGCCTCAGCCACATAGAATGAGCTAGATGTCATGATATATATGCGTGCGGTCCATCCAAACACGCTTAATTGAGTACTGTATTGACGAGAATAAGTCTTCACATTCAAGACTCTCAAAGAAGCCACTTAAAATGCATTTAAGACCCTTAAAGAAGCCATCCAACACTCCCAACCTTTAATCACAAACTCAACCGCGATAATCTTTTTACTTTCAGCCACCACACTCGGTCTGATCAAAATGGAATATAAAGATAAGTCCCTCATGAGAAGTGGCGATTAGTCAGAACGTTTATTTCCATAGAATATGATGTTGACACCTTTCGGATAACACAGGTAGTTATAGTTTACAAAGTCCAAAGTAATGTGCTGGGAATTACTACTAATAAGCTCCTCAGCTACTGCCTCGACCATAATCTTTGCACCGTAAGTAAATGGTAAACATGAACCGACCAGAGAAATGATACAATCAAACCCGTCAAATACGCCTAACATTTGTCATTGTGATTGCAATAACAGAAAGCTAAATGAAAAACGAGATAGAAAATGGGAGAAACTATCATTTACATGTAAAAAATGGATTAAACAGTAACACTAAAATTAAAAAAAATATTTATCTCATCTATAGCTCATAGCGCCTACCCTTTCTAGCGTAAAGCAACTAATATCTACATCCTATACATTGTAATGGAGAGAGACGGAAGTTAAAAAGGTAAAAACAAATGGATCCTTTGATTCTATAAAGACTATTAACACAAAAAAAATCTTCTTGTCAGTAGAGCTTCTTATAGTCGGTACTCCTTTTCAATCTCTATTGGTCAGGGATTAGAGTGTTACTGCTGCAGTTGACACCTTTAAGAGAAAGCTAACTGATAATATAATCTGTGTTAGCAAGCAAACAACGTCTGCCAAACCTATAAATCACGTCATGAACAGATATTTCAAATCCTCTACTGTCAGGCGAGTCTGACGACCTCCCATTTCATCCTCCCCAAATGCAGAAGCAACCATTTCTCTCTTTTTTTGCTGATGGGGGAAAAAATAGTATAAGCTAACCAATAAATCAAAAATCAAATATAAATTCTAAAAACATTTAGATAATTAAAAACATTCAGTTCTCCAATGCAGGAAGACAGCTAACAAAAAGCATATCCCAACTGTCCCAAGTCTCATTTTATAGGTTTCCAAATCTCATTGAAACCCCAGAAATACACAAGTCAAATCATTTAATTAGTTTTTCAATCCACACCCGTCAATCGCAGCTGCATATTAACAAGGTTTATAATATATACTTGCCTCACTAAAACTAGGTTAAGATAAATCCAAAATCCCCTTCCATTTGACTAGTTTTGGTAAGTTATTGGTTATTATCTTCTGTGTTCTATAACCCCTGAAATTTAAACTTCCAAAGAGAAACAACCAAGTAAACAATGTTCTCAGAACCTTCAGAAAATTGCAACTATTGTGTTTTTTTAGAACTTCAAGTTTTCAGAATCGGATGAGAACAAAGCGGAATTGCTAAGTACCTGAAGAGATAAAATACGATCTTCAACGGTATCTCTCACGGTTAGCCGCAACACTGTAACTGGACGAGTCTGTCCAATCCGATGTGCCCTATCAATTGCCTGGTCTTCTGTAGTAGGATTCCACCACAGATCCAGAAGTAGAACGTGGCAAGCTGCAACCATGTTGAGACCAAGACTAGCAGCTTTCAAAGACATTATCATAACAGACACCTGAAAGAAACATGCAATCAAACATCAGATGGTGTTGGAAGTCCAGGAGAACGAAACAGAGAGATGCTATGATGTCCACAAACCTCAGGCAGGGTGTTAAAATCCTTCACAGCTTTATCTCTGGCCGTGACTGACATTGTTCCATCTAGTCTTCTATATTTAATGCAAGAATGTTTTAGACAACCTTCAAGCAAATCCAGCATCCTTGTCCACTGCGAAAAGACTATCGCCTTCTGTCCAACAACCTTAATTGAAGAATTAGTACCTTCTTCTGCCTCCAAATTTCGGTTATCAGGAACATCCTTAAGTGGTTCAACTGCACAAGTAGCCAACGAGTTTTCCACAGAGCTGGCATTTTCATCAGATGAGTTCAGTGTGGAACTATTTCCAGATGAAGAATCATGTGGTCCACATAATGATTGCAAGACGTCAAGAGCAGCCTTAATCTTGGAAGACTTAAAGTGACCCTCATGACAAGACTCTCCTGTCTGAATAACTTCCAAACCAGTACAATCCCTAGAACTATCATGACTAGACTGATCATGAAGAGGACTGCTCAACGTGGCTTTGGAAAACACTATATACCTATTAAGCCGAGCTTTGCAATTTGTATTAGGGCACTGGTGATCATCACCTGTAAGATGTTCACAAATGCACTGATTGCAAAAAACATGTCCACACTTGGCAACAACCGCATCCTCAGGTGGATCCTATTAAATAATCAGCACGGTTGTCAGGAAACAGTATACGATAATTCATTGTATCAAAGCCTAATTTGACATTCAATATGTGAAGACAGCTGCAAATATGTTATGCAAAAGCTAAGACCAAATATATTAAAAGAAAATGGTGCATACACTGCAGATGCCGCAAATTGCCAATGAACCTTCCAAGCATTTCAGAAGATGTTCTTTTTCATCTTGAGGTAGTTTCTTTGCCATCTCAACAGAAGAACTCAATAACGAATGTGAATCAATACCCTTAACAAGAAAGGGGTGATCACAAGCTTGTCGAAGACGCAAGAGCATCAACAAAATGTTAACATAATTCTGTTTAACCGTTCCAGCAGCAGCATACTCCTGACATACAAGAATCCATATTAGATTTCCTTTCTTTTTTTTTTTTTGAAGTGAATGTCCATATTAGAATATGAACATGACTATCATAAAACAAAAGTAAACTCATAAAGCTACCAAAAATTATAAGCTTTTTCATCTCAAGCGAAAGAAAGGGACCAATCATGAAAAACAAGAAAGGAAACCCAAAACAAGTCAAAATTAGATTTCAAGAGAAACACATACTTGAAACTGAGCACGCGAATCAGCCTCTAGCTGGGAGTAAAAATCACGTTCTTGCTCTGAAAAATCCACCCTTTTCAATTCTATAAATTTGGGTGGCAAACTGATGATTGGTTCCCCATCAAGAAGTGTACCTACAGCGAAAGATTAGCATCAGATTATAAAGTGCCAACAATCTGAAAGTCAATATACCAATGCAAAGAAGTCAATAACAAGAGATTGGAATATTACAGAATATAGACAATAAATCATTCAAAACTTAAAAAGCAGGGTTTTTAGCACAATTGCCCCCCGAACTTGTCGTGGTTTAGCAAATTGCCCCCTAAACTTTTAATTTTGACAATCAACCTCCCGAACTTTTAAAATTGTTGCAATGTGCTCCATATTACTAAATTTGCTCAATTTTTTTATTAGATTAAAGGGAATAAAAGTTGGAGAGTTAAAAGATTTGTGTTACATTTGAATCGGGACGTTGAAAACTTTTGTCAAATGTGCTTTTTCAACACTAACTTAACACAATCATCGTCAAAATGGGACATATTGCAACAAGTTTACAGCCTGAGAGGGCAACTAGCCCAAATTAAAAATTTAGGGGGCAAGTTGCTAAGACCACACAAGTTCAAGGGGCAAATGTGTAAAGTACCCAAAAAAGAAAGGTATACACCTTTCATAAAGCTGAGATAAAATAAAGTGAGTTGGACGATATGCTCAAGTATGTTAATTCTAAATACAAGTTATTATCAAGGCTTAATCTCAAGGAGAGCACGCAACCTGAGGCATACAAAATGAATTTTACCAAAAAGCCAAAAATGGACCAGCAAAGAAAAAAAGAGGGAATGAAAGAAATAGCATATTAACTTAGCACTCTCCCGTTTTTTTTTTTTTTTTTTTGTCCACATATAAAGAAAAAGTCAATGAACAGAAAACTTAAGTCTCTCACCTTTGGTGCGGCGTAGCATGATTGTCTTCAAAACAGTTTGTAGTTTTCGGTACCCAGTTGATGGATTCTTACTAATTGGGGTCTTAATATAGGTACAAAACAACTTATATGCATCAAAAGGGTCATATTTGAGAAATCTGAAGTAGCTGTAAAGATCATCAATTGCATTCTGGATAGGAGTCCCTGACAAGCACCACCTACGTTTAGCACGAAGACCCCAGCAGGCTCTAGCTACTTGGGTTCTGTGATTCTTAATGCTCTGGGCCTCATCAAGGACAACCCTGAACCATCCCACCTTTGCTAAGGGCCGAGCATTGTCAAGCAGGGCACTGTCCAAACCTTTTTTATCTGAACGTTTTTTATTAGAACTAAGAGGGTATTTCCTTTTCTTACTAGAGGAGAGTCCCATAGAAAAACCATGATCTTCTGATTTTCCTTTCTCCTCATCATCTTCATTGACACAAGGCTGCTTTGGTACTTCCATACTGACAATTGAATATGTCGTAAGAACTACATCATACTTGGCCAGCTCACAAGGATCCCTTGTTCGATTGCTTCCATGGTACACGAGCACAGAGAGATTGGCTTTTTGGGTTACCTTATTCCGCAACTCCTCATCCCATTGTCGCAGAACACTTGTAGGACAAACAATAAGGGTTCCAGCAGCTGGTCTACCCTTTGCTAGCATAGAAGAATTCTTGCTTCTGATTGGAGTTTCATTTGACACAACTTGAAGAGGATCTGATTCTTCTTTCATTCCATTAGATGCAGAAAGCATAACATCATCCTCATCCAAGTTCAATGTTTCCGTTTCGTCTTGTTTTACATGACATGCTTTAAAAGATGGAGGCCTTTCCTTCAATATTAGTGCTATTGTTGACACAGTCTTCCCCAGTCCCTGAAAAGTAATGATTTGTATTCTTTAAGCACAGGTCTGCAAAACTCAAAATAATACCAAATACTTCTGATTAATAATGACAGGACAAAAACCTGATCATCCGCGAGAATTCCACCTGAACAGTGCGCACTATCTGTCTCCTTCTGAACCATCCATGACAAAGCAATCCTCTGCCCAGAAAGTCATTTATATATATATATATATATATATGCTTAAAAAGGGATAATAACATAAAAACGTAATGAAATCTTATGAAGTAGGCCAGTAATGCGCAAGAAAGATGACCACTTTGTGCAGCATATCTAAGGTGGGAAGAACGTATGCTAATTGGAATGCCTCTACAGGCTTTTAACACCCATAGGGAATAATACAATAGCCATAACAAGGAAACTATCTTTCTGGTAAGTAAGACATTCATCTGTTGTGAGAGTCTGAGACTACTACTTTTTTCTGATTACCACCAATTTATATGTGAAATGTTGTGATCATTTCATGTGCTTAAGACAGCAGCCTTTTATTACATGGTAACAATACCAGACACCTTAACGCATCATCGGGTCCCATCTATTATTCTGTGCTGGTATTATTGACTATGTATGTATGTGACTGATACCTACTATTAAAATGCTTATAACCTATCTAGTGTTCCTAGTTTGACGTAAAAGTGAGAAACAATTGAAGAAAACAGTTCAAACCTGATGCCGAAGAAGAGGCACTGCCAAAACACCATCTGGTGGATTAGTTTCTGACTTTGGCTGTGAAAGATCCTGAAAAATGCATGGCACACCCTCATGATAAAGGTTTCAAACAAATGGGTCTTTGGTTTTCTTTTAACTAAAAGAACCAACACTAGTCACCAACTAGGCTACCTAAAAGCATTTACTCCAGAACTGCAAAGAGCAAGCAAATATAAGAATTCCGGATCAACTAACCTGCAATAATCGTAAAATTAACCGCTCATCTTTTGCCTTGAATCTCATGCCACCAACATTCACGTAATTATCACTAATTGCAGAACTTTGTGAAGTAACAAGCATGTTTCTCGGTACTAGAGACTGGTTAGAAGGAGCAGGATGACTTATATCTTCAATGATACATATATCCGAGTCATCCTCTACAACAGATTTCTCTGAGAAATTACTGTGACTTGATTCGGGACTGACTTTTGAAATTCGAGGACCCATAACACACATAGATTGATTACCAATTGAAGAGAATGGTTGTGCAAAAGGCATATACTGTTCCGAAGCATCAATCTTCAAATTTCCATTACTATTATACATTGTCAATCTTCCATTAATATTATCTGGAGAACGGCAGACTTTCTTATATGTAACATGATCTTCTTTGTCATCCATTTGATGCTCAGTCTTCTGACCAGACAGCGAGGAAGAAATACCAAAAAATGATGATCTTAAGTCTTCGCCAAAAGATTTGTTGTCAGCAGAGTAAGAATGCTCTCTACTGACAGCTTCATCAATGACATCGACCGAATGCCACATAGAGATACTAGGCGCAACCACCTCTTCTGGTTTCTCGTCCTTCACGTTCTCTTCACTACAAATGTATGATTGTGCACAACCCCATGGCTGCATCACTGCTTTATCATCAACAGGACATCCATCTGCATCAAACCAAGAACAACCCATAGATGGCACATAATCATTACCTTCATATCCATAATGACATCCCTCTATATCCATATAATTACTCGTTGAAAACCCCAAGGAAGATTTTCCGTTTTCCCCAAAATGGCCATTCAATTTCATCTTAGTACTTGAACATGTACTCTCAGCTGGAAATTCCCCTTCCTCATCCTTCACGCTATTCTTCAATTCTTCATTGATTGTAAAAAATTGAGAATTATAACTGTTATGGAAGTGATAATCTATTCCCACATTGCATTGTGTTGAGGAATAATCACTCATAATTTGAGTATTAGGACAAATGGCAGAATCCTTACAAGCTATGTCTCCCAAGCGCATATCTGCACCCATGAAGGGGATTTCTGCAGACGTATGCAAGTTATCTGTTGGTGGTCCCACAATGTCCATGATATTTTGACCAAAGGTCTCATTCTTACAAAAATTTATACCAATGTTCTTAGAACCAGGGTATTCTAAAGCACCTGCAAACATCAGAACAACATTAATTAGCCGTTGTCCTCAAAATTCATAGATTATAGGGGATACCTAGATTATAGTTCCAAAATCGTGACCGAAAAGCCAATTCTAATTCCTTTGATTAAGTCGAGAAAGAATTTACACACCTTGGCGACTGATTTCAGCTCCATTGTTCCTTATTTGAATTTCAGTTACTCCCTGCAGCGTACTATTGAATTTATCTAAAAAATCTGAAGAATTGTTAGCATCTCTTTGAGGAAAATTAGATGATGTACCGCTAGTAGGTAGCGAAAAACTGGCCCTCTCAGACAAGTAAGTTTCGTCACTCGGAGCTAGTGAAATCCAGTCTTTAAGACTTGCAGACCAAGCATTCACTGGAGACCGCTGAACTCTAGAGTCGAAGATTAAGTTCTGATTCATTGCGGAACCAAAGGAACCACCTGAGACCCCTGTCATTGAGTCTGAGGCTTCTGAGTTGTATGAAGGGTGGAATGTGCTAGGACCCACTAGATCATTCTCTGCAACAATTGGAGTCCCTTTCATTGAGTCCAAGGCTTCTGAGTTGTATGAAGGATGCAATGTGCTGGGACCCATTAGATCATTCTCTGCAACTATTGGAATCAAATCAGATTAGAACAGAGCATCTGAGGAGGAGGAAGAAGAAGAAGAAGAAGTTTAAAAAACTTCAATAGGGAAAAATAAATAAATAAATAAAACGCTAAAATAGTCGGTCTTGATATATCAAGCCTACCTGGACAAGCACTATCATGGTGGCTGGCACTAGGAACTGCTTCACCTTGTGATGCATTTTTTAATGAAAACTCCGAACAATTCTGCAATAAAATACTCGAAATTACAGCATCAATGAAAGATTTCTAGAAGATTCATAGCGGGTAATAGAAACGAGGAAGTACCATAAAATGGCCACCAGATATTAATAGGATAAAAAAGAAAAAACGATTATGAATGAGGTTATGAATGTCCGTGACCACGAGGAAAGTTAATTGCAACTAAACCCTAAATAGTAACTAAACAAAGTTGAGATACCACAAAATAATTATTGAAATCTTCCCAAGCCACATGAAAATCACCTAAAATGTCACAAAAATATTTACTAAACAAGTACATACAGCAAGAAAGTCTCCAAATTAATCTAATAATTCATAACTAAAACTGTACTAATTAGATCGCGGGCCATAAACAATTGTGAGTCCCCTTTAAAGTCATCAAGCTAGTACATTTTCTGACACAATCCACAGTTTTCTTCAAACCAACTTGCTCTCACGGTTAAAGTAAAAGAACTATTCAAATCAAAAACCGTAATTAAACTATTACGATTCTCTGGGCTGAGAACAAGTGTCTCCACAAATGCCCATCACAAAAGAACGTCCCGAAACTCACAAACTTGTATGCGCATATGGACCCATAATCAAATAAATTCCAACATTACAACAGCACAATTCTTCCTTTACGATGCAGTAGAGAAACACATCTCTATCCAACAACACCCACGAAAGATTTCAAAAGGGAAAGTGATTTCCATTCCTCTAGAGAAAATGAAATTCAAAAGGGTTCGAGCATTTTCCGAGAAAATTGGCGCCGAAGAAACCTACCTGCGACGGATCAGAATCCTTCTTATCGCGTTCCTCGTCAATAATGCCGAATAGCATATCCAGATCAATCGACAAATCACCTCCTTCAAACAAATCATGGTCCGCGAACTCATCAACGAAACCGTTACTCTGCTCTAAACTTTCCGTATTACCTTCCATCCCAAAAATCGAATTCTCGTCCTCCATAACCGCCTCAGAAAACCCTAACCCTAACTCCCTTTCAGCCTCCGGAAAAACCAATCAAAAACCGCTCCGAACGCTTCCAGTTTCTTAAAAAAAAAAAGAAAACACACAAAGATTTAAGCCCAACCGGATTCCAATCTTCAAGAGTTTTCTCGCGAAACAAACAAGCAAAAGAAAATCAAGGATTTCACGAGCAAAAGAGAGGAGAAGCAATTTCGAAGAAGGTTCGCTAAACGACTTTTCTATATCGTTCTTCTTCTTCTTCTTCTTTCTTCTTTTTCTTTTTTCTTTTTTTTCTTTTATTCTTTTGTTTTTCTCTACACCGGAGAGGAGTGGACAAAGTCGCGAATCGTGAAAAATGTGGGGGTGGCGCAGGTTTAAATAGGAGTTTGGGAAAGGTGTGCGCAGGTTAACGACTTTTTCTTTTTTTATTATTATTAGTTTTATTATTATTTTTAAGAATAGAATAGCTTTTGGCTTATAGTTGGCGTTTTTGGATTCTTTTACAGCGGGACATGAGCTAAAAGGTCGGTCAGGTGCGCAAGTTGAATAATTTTGGCTACTATACGCCGGTTTTTTCTTTTCCCACCGAAACTTACTGTGGATTATCAATTAAAAACCTACTATTACGTGGGCTTTCACGGATTCCAATGCCCACGCGGGTTGTGGCGCGTCGCTTGAATAAACGTGAAGAATCAAATTTAAATAGTGGATAATATATTGATATTTAGGAAATTAGGTTGGGTAATTAAACATAAGTATTACTTTTTATTTTTTACTTTTATCTTTATTGATTTTTAGGAAATTAGGTAGGGTAATTAAACATAAGTATACTTTTTTCTTTTTGTTTTTTTTTTTACTACATTGAAAATGTATTTCAATTTCATCACTAACTTAACTTTTGAGCCAAAGAAAAACAATGAACAAAAAATTTGAATTGAAATTCACTTTTTATGTTACAAAACATTGTAAAAAAAGATTGAATTATGATTTAAATCTATAAAATATTATTAAAGTCTTATGGTTTAAGTTGTGGTTTAACCTGTGAAACAACAACGCCTAAATAAATTTAAAAATGTGAACTCAAGTTTAACAACTCAATTTTGTAGATTAAATAATAAAATACTACAATAACTTTTTCCTCTCTCTCACCTTTTCTTTTTGTCCTTCCTACTCTCTTTATCACTCAATGAAATTATGGCTCTGTTTATTTCGCTTGTTTGAGTTGAAAACTTGAGTTAAGAAGTGAATTTATGTGAGAGAAAACAATATATCAGAAAAAATTGAATTTAAATTTTTATAAGAGAAAACATTATAATAAAAGCTACTAGCTATGGTATAACAATTAAAGCTCTAGAAGTTAATAGCATATAGGCCTTAACTTAAAAGTAATTATTTATTTTGAAGATGAATAGCTACACATGTAATACTAAAAGATTTAATAACGATATTTATATTAACTTAAAATTCATAAATCTTTCTTACGTCTTTATTATGATTATAAAAAGAAATGCCTATAAAAAAAAAAGCAAATATATATATATATACATAGTGCAAAATGTTATTTTACTCCACCAGTAAGAACGACTCTTTTTAATCATTAGATAATATTTTTTTTGAAGAAATCATTGGATTAATATTTTACGGTCATAACTGTATATGTTCATATTAAAAATTTACCGCGAATAATACAAAATTACTTTTACTGTGAATCAAACTATTAAAAATTAACCCAACAATTAAAATACAATTTCTATTAATAAAATAAAATAGTTTTCTCCATCATGAATATACTTAGAAAAGCATTAAATCATTTATAATAAGGTATACATTTTTGAAGGAGTAATATAAAAAAAAAATCAATATGTGAAATGTATGTACACGCGCTGCCGCGCAAAAGAAAGCTCGATGAGGTTTCCCGTTAAAGAGGATGTGGGAAAGTTCCTCGGCATGCTCCGAAATTTATAGCCTGCCAAACACGGACACCTTGAAACCCACGCTTCATAGTTCATTGATTCTATTAAGCTGAGGTACATTTGTCGGATAATTTCCTGCACTTTTCCCTTCATTTTTTATTTTTTATTTATTTTATTTTTAGTTTTGTTATTTTTTTAACAAAAATTCCTTCGTTTACAAAAAAACAAAAAAACAAAAACCAAAATTTTCTTTACCTTGTATTATTTGTACCAAATAAAGCACCTTTTTATTTCTAAAAATAAATAAAGGATCTTTTTTTGTCTTCAAGATTTAAAAGATAATTTTCTGTAAATATATTTAGTAATTTATAAAATGAATATTTTAGCGTAGTGCGTGTTTGTTAACATTAGAAAAAATACATTCTACCAAATTGATTATATAAAATTCTGGACAGATTTAGAACATTGTCCTATCATTAGAAAAAAAAAAGTCAAATGTGAAATTCAAAATTAACTTAAGATATTGATCATGGTTTTGTTTTTAGGGGAGAGGGTAAGCAATAAATATGATTCAGACTTTGGATATATGTTCAATAAAAGAAAAGTTGGATATATGTTTTCCCAAAAAAAAAAAAAATTAAAAAAATAAGAAATAAAGACTTTGGATATTTGCTTGTAGACAATTATATTCAATAATGGTGACCTCAGTCTAATACATATATATTTTGGCCATTAGCACGCATACTTAATTTTATATATAAATAAGCTCCAACGACGATCTCAATGTTAACATGCATGCTTTTTATTTATTATTTTTTAAATGTTGGGTGGAAAATGCATGCTAAATTTTATAAAATCAATTTGAATTTAAATTTTTTAATTGAGATTTGAACGTGAAGTGCTTGGTTATGGCAATATATGATTTAGCAACAATTTCAGAGCAAAACAAAACTTATAAACAACTTCACAAAGAGGAAGGGCTAGCTAATATGTTTTAAGTATTGTGGTTTTTAAAATATTAAGTTAGAGTTTTATCAGCGTTGTTTGTGATGGACCAGTTTAGACCCTAAAATATAAAAGTGAAATGAGAAATATGACAATAATTCGTAAAAATGATTTTAGAAAGATAAAATATTAATTTACGTTAACCAAAATTTGTTTATTATTACACTTTTTCAACATCATTGTTTATGTAATATTTCTCAGTTTTACATGTTACAAAGCAAAGATGTTTGGTTTATGTATTCAGAATCATTTTCGATTTACGTGTATTTTTTGTAAGAGAAAACACTGTAGAGAATCATGATTCATGATTCAGAATCAGGGACCGATATAGGAAACAAACGTCTATAGGTTTCTTTTTTCTTTTTTTTTTTTAAAAAGGGTTACTATATAGACGTTGTAGTATAAAGTAAAAGAAGTTAGTTTTTTAAAAAAAAAAAAACAGAGAACAATAAATATTCCCTAACTTTATTAAAATTACACTACATTTCAATAATTATGAGAGTAAAATTGATATAGTGTTTTTTTTAAATGTTTTAGGAATGGAAAAATTACATGGTAATTATTGTGATGATATTCACGTTTACACTACATAACTACATAGTACATAGTAATTATTTTAATGATTCTAATTTTATTATTTATAAATTTTTTAAAATATTTTGTAATATGTCAACATGACTAGTGAAATTTTGCTTACGTCTAAAAGCCCTTAGTTTTATGTTTTGAGAAACTGGGTAAATTTTATATGTCTTGATTTGCAATCAGCTCCTAAGGCAAATTAATTATGCAATTCCGGGAACGTTTGAGTTTTTTTTTTTTTTTTTTTAGTGCCGTGAACGTTACAGTTAGGAGCATCAAAACGTTGATATAGTGGTAGTATCAATATTGTGTGTGTACATTCAGCAAAAAAAAAAAAAAAAAAAATGGTGGGTGTGTGTGTACGGATTTTTATATAGGTGCATGAAAAGTTTGACTTTTTCGCAACCATTAAAACAAATAATATAAAATAATAAAAAAAACATATTTTTTATGTAACATGGATATATTAGAATACATGTCTGTAAGGTGCTTTATGAAAAAAAATGAACAAATAAGAACATGCAAGGAGGTAAGAAACCAAAAGTTAAAAGTGAAAAAAAAATTGATATAATAATCGTTCTCAAAAAATAAAATTATATTGGTTGTTAATGTGCCAAAGTGTTATTCCGTTTTCAAATTTCAAGTTTGTGTCGGTCTTTTTAATGAGTCATTAATATTATATCGAGACGATTATTTATTAATTTTTAATTAAATACAATTTCTCTTCAAAAAATAAAATAAAATCATCTTGGTATGTATGTGTACTGTAGACAAATGCCACAATCACTCTTCTTGAATTGATTTTTTCATGAGAAAAAAACTACTTTTGCGAAAAAAGAAAATAACTTCAGCAAATCCATAACACCGTGAATATTCCTAAAATATCATACCAATGATTTATTTGTGTTACCAAAATTTTTTGCTGCGAGCGTATATATTGCACCACTCGTGAGGGACAACAAATGGCATGGAGATCTTGAAGTATGATTGTGTGCAGTCTGCACATCTTTATTTACTTGGGATTGATAACACTTACTGCACGAATATTTTATTTGGGGCAAAAATCCAGTAAATTGTTAACAGAAAAATGAGAAATTTTAAAGAATGCGATTTTTCTTTCTTTGTATTTATCCTATGAATATTAGAGTTTCATTATTGTGCCACACAAACTCAACAAAACGTGGTACAAATCCAAACCAAAAATAAAATTATTTGGAGAAAAGTACATGATTTTATATTGATCTATTATTTTGTCATTTTAAATAATTAATTGATATTATAATATTTTTTATTAATTAAATGACAATAATTTATTTTTAAATGAAGTGACATAAATAATAAAGTGATGTAAATAATTCATCTCGAATGGTATTTCGGATTTTTTCCAAATACTTTGTGGCATAAATGATAAGCGTTAATTACATATATATCTATTATGCAATAGAGGAAAAAAAATAATGTCCTATAAATTGTGATATTTGCACACAAATCTGTAAAATAATATGTCTATTCTTTGTTAACTACGTTTAAAGTTAGTTATAAAAATTCATAACTGCCCAGACAAAAAAGGCTATCTTTAGAATGATATTATTTCAATAGCGATAAAATATACAGGTGGATAATATTATTTAATTAAGGACATATTCTAAACGTGAAGTTAAACAATGATCAATTTGTGTAATTACTTCACAAGGAAATTATAGTAAATAGCATATTTATAAAATTAAATTAAGTAAATAACAAATTTTAAAATTATTTAAAATAAATAATAGTTTACCATGTAAATGATTCACTTACAACTGTAAAAAATAATTTACGTGGTAAAAATTAATCTTTATTTACGTGGAAAAAATCATTTTATTAGTCATAAAAAGAAAATTTATGTGAAAAGAAAAAAAAATTATAATCGTAAATGAAATATTTATTTTAAATAGTTTTAAAATCTTCAATTTACTTCAATTATTTTTCATAAATCTCTCCTTAATTCATATATCCACCAAATTTTCTCATTAAAAAAAGGAAGTATTTATACAAAACAATCACTTTTATATTTCATGTTTAGAATTTGTCTTTAATTTAGCAATATTATAAATCTCTCTATTTTATGATTATTGAGATAATATTATTTCAGATATATCATTTTTGTGTGGGTGGTTATAGGTAGTTACGAAAGGGTAGATGTGTCATTACAAGTTATTTTACGGACTTATATGCAAATATCAGTAGACATTCATTTTTTCAACTCCTGAAAAATAGCATATATGTAATTAACTCAAAAAGTGGGCTTATATCTAGGTCAGCCCAAATATTTTGGGCTCACAACAGTCAGGGAGTTGATCGGGTAACTAGATTTCAAGCGGATATAACCCGACTCGTACTGTGATTAGCCCCGAATAAAAGTCCGAAATCCAAACCAAACGGGAAGGGAAGGGGAGAGGAAGAAAGGGATCGCCGGAGTTGATACCTGCGAGAACTTTCATACACCGACATCTTCAATCAATCAAGAAAAGTCTGAAAACGAAATCATCGCATATTCAGAAACTTTTCGGGTACTTTTTCCTTTTTCATCCACGATTTTCCCTAGGATTTTCTCGCTCCGGTTGCGTTATCTTCGCATTTTATGGAATTTCAGAGTTTAGGATACGGAGATTGAGAGTGTGATTGGTTGGTGCGAATTTTTAGTTTGCACAGAGGATTCTTTGTTTGTTTTTTTTTTTTTTTTTTTTTGTGGCAATCTGAATTTGTTTTGGTGTAAAATGCGCAGTGAGATTGCGAATGGGCCTGGAGGCGGCGAACTGATGTGACTGTTCTGGATTTCAATTCGTCGGCTTGCGGGGATCGAAGCTATGGTAATCGAATTTTTGTTCTTGGTTTTGATTACTGCGTCTGTACTTATCCTTTCTTGTTAATTCTTTCTAAATCAAGAATAAAATGTGTTAAAAATGTTAAATTTGACTCTTATTTTGTGAAATTGATTCAAGAATCAAGATTGAAGAATGAAGATACTATAATTAGGTTTGACTTTTGGTATTTTGTGGAGATTGGAGTTTGGTTTCTATTTAGTTTTACAGCATGGACGTGAAGTTACAATGGGAAGTATATGTACTGTCTAGATATTGTTTAGAGAGAAAGAGAGAAAGAGAAATGAAAAAGTAGTTCTTTTGAGGCTTATCCAGGGTATGGAACTAACTATATATATGGCTGAAGTAAGTTTGTGATATTATCTGTCTACAGGCAACATCTAAGAGAGTGATTACTAGGGAAGAGTGGGAGAGGAAGCTCAATGATGTGAAGACTAGAAAAGAAGACATGAATAAATTGGTGATGAATTTTCTCGTCACCGAAGGCTATGTAGAAGCGGCTGAAAAATTCCGTATGGAATCTGGAACCGAACGTATCCTTGGTTTATTTGATGCCCTACTTCTGTTTTTGCTATAATTGCTCAGGTGCCTTGGCGCTTTAGTTCGCTTGTCACGCTGGATTTTTTTGTTTTTCCTAATGAATAAACAGCAGACATAGATATTGCGACAATTACGGATCGCATGGCTGTAAAGAAAGCAGTGCAATGCGGAAATGTGGAGGATGCAATTGAGAAAGTTAATGATCTTAACCCTGAGGTGGGATTACCTTTTTTTCTTCCCAGTCTAAAGTAAATTTGTTTACACTGTTCCATTCTGGTATTTTCTTTTTTTTTTCTTATGGTTATTTCATTTGGTGCTTTAACACGTATGTGGAGTTTACAATGTGCAATCTGGGGTCTCAACTTCCAATAGTTTGGCCTTATTTCTCCTGGTTCTTCTATTCTGATACTATGAGTCTTTTTTTCCAAATCATGTCGTATGCTTTCTTCCTATTTAAATCACAGGTGTTTTGCATGGGGGTCATGTACTAAGAAGCAACAATCATCATCTAATGCAAAATTTCTATATGCAGATCTTGGATACAAACCCACAATTGTTTTTCCATCTTCAACAGCAAAGGCTAATTGAACTAATTCGAAATGGAAAGGTAGAAGAGGCTCTTGAGTTTGCTCAGGAAGAGTTAGCTCCAAGGGGAGAAGAAAATGTAAAATTCAACTTCTTATATATCTGTTTTGATTGTCTATGAATGGCATCAATGGTATTCTTTCACAATACAAAGCTCCTTCTGACTTTCATTTAATAGCAGTTGATTTCTTTCTCTTACACACACACACACACAATGTTTACTCGACTTAAGTTCAATGGAATGTGAATACAAGGTGTCTTCATAAAAAAGCTTGCATGATTGCGTGATTGTATTCAAGTCTATAACTTTGTACTTGTTTGCTGCCTTTTGAGGAAAAACTTGACACTCTTAAGTGAGATTTCTGTTGCCTTTTGCAGCAAAGCTTTTTAGAAGAGTTGGAGAAGACTGTCGCGCTTCTTGCCTTTGAAGATGTCTCAAACTGTCCTGTTGGCGAGCTTCTGGACATATCTCAGCGCCTGAAAACTGCGAGTGAAGTAAATGCAGCCATCCTAACTAGCCAGAGTCATGAAAAAGGTTGGTGTTTGTCTCTATCATTCGCATTATCTAAACCAATGCATCCCTTCGATTATGATACATTATATAATGTCTCGTAATGAACAAATTACAGGGTGTATAATTGCTAAATTGAAGAATTTCAACAATTTTAGTCTTTAGATTCTTTCTAACTAATAATGTGGGACTGGAATTTTGATGGTATTTAACTAATGTCTCTTTGTTTTATTTATTTTTTTAAATCTCTACTTGTTGAACAACAGACCCAAAGCTTCCAAGTTTGTTGAAGATGCTGATATGGGCGCAGAATCAGCTCGACGAGAAAGCTGCCTACCCGCGAATAAACGATTTGTCCACAGCCACGTTGGAAGACCCTGCAGTATGAACTTTGAAGCTTGTGATACGTTCTTTACATTGGAGGGTTTATATTTGTCTGTGGTTTAATTGAATTGAATCAGAAATGATGTATAATGTACCTTTATTGTTAGATGACTTTGTTTTAGTTTCTTTCCTCATGAATGTCAGATACGTTTATATTCTTTAGCTTTTATAGTGACCTTCAAATCATTTGTAGAAAGTGATTTTTATCGAAAATGTTTTACTTTTACTTTTAGTAAAGAGATTTGAGGACGATATTGGCATTTTGTATTTGAGCAAAATCAGGACCTTTTTTTTTTTTTTTTTTTTGCTTTGACTTGGCCCAAATTCGTTTGTATGTGAATTTAATGTGTAACTGTCTCATTGTTGCTCTGCTTTGATTGTCCTGCCATTTTGTCTGGAACAATAAATGATAGCAAATTGCAAGGCAGTTTCAGCCGCTGATAGCACTTCCAGTTCTCACCAGGTGCAGGTGGTGAACATAGAAGAAACAAGGAAAATTAAATGCAACGAAAATCAAACACAGGAAAAAAAAAAAAAGATAAGTCTGACTAGATTATATATTTAACAAATAACAAACTGATTAAGCGAAAATCATGATCAAATAATGACCACAGGTAAAATTACCTAAAACCCCTCCCTACTCCATATCTGAACAGAAAACCCAAAAACATTAATTGCTCTTTCTCACTCTTCTCTTCTCTCTCTGAATCATAGTTCGACCCAAAGAACGTAAACCCACTGAATGTTTTTGATATCTGAACAAAAAGTTTGAGGCTTTGCATGTTTGCAACATCCATCATCATCGAAATTGAGAGCATAACTGGAAGGATCATACTGGAAAGAGAAGTGCTGTTTGCTCGTCTTCTTTGTAGCTTTCTTCAGCGCCGCTCTGAGTCTCCAGAACAAGCTCCTCAACTGCTTCCTACCGTTGGAAATGGATTCCACACACGACAAGCTTTCCGCAAAACCCATTTTTGTTTTTCATATAACAATAAAAAAAACTCAAAAAAGCCGACCAAAGTTGACAAATGGGTAGCGATTTTTTTCTGGGTTTGTTGTTGGGGGCAATGAAATGGTTGAGAGGAAATGAGAGGGAAGAAGTATAAAAACAAGGAAAGAAGGAAATCAACTTTTGAAAAGGTGGGGGGGATTTGGGAAATGCTGGATTTTGCAAAGGCGTATAAATCTTTTTGTGTCTTTCAAAGAAGCTGTGCAGGGGTGCAGCTCCAGGCCTCCACAGTGATCTACTTTTTCCTGAACCAAAAAAAAAGAATAAAAGTCACATTGGGATGCTAAAATTCCATCATCTATAACTTAGAGAGAGAAAATATTGAGAGAGAGAGAGAGAGAGAGGAGTTGACAGAAAGAACCTCTCTAAGGTCGTATCAACATCAGATGTGTTTGTAGCATAACGAATCATAATTACACCCAAGGTATTTCCTCGGCTTTATCATCCCACGTTTTGACTCTTTTTTTTTTTTTTTTCTTTTGAGTCACTATCTCTCTCTGCCCCTAACCAGCAACCAACTAAAGCCCTCCTGCCATTTATTTATTTTACTGGTCTAGTTGAGGCTTCTCGGTCTCACTCTCAGCTACATTTAAAAATTTGGGTAAATCGTTGTTTTATAAGATTCTGTTTTTAGGTTCATAAATGTTCTGTTTTTATTCAAAGTTGATATGGCAGTTAGACTCGGATTTTAAGGAGTTCAACATTAAAATTCGGCTTGGATTTTTCGGATTAGAAGATAATTTTTTCAGTTTTGAATCCTATTCATCTTTTTAGCAAGAAAGAATACTTTAGCCCTATTTAGGAATAATTTTGGTAAATCTTATGGTTCACACTGATACAGTGATAAATCAAATCAAAAGTTGCTGTTTTTACTGCCAATTGCTTTGTCCCCAGTAGAAGGCAGTGCGAAAGAATGTGGGTCTTTTTCTCTTTTTTCTTTTTCTTTTTTTTCTTTTTCTTTTTTGTTTTGGACGACTAGTTTATCACATTCTGAGCTTCTCTCTCTTTTTGTCTTCTTTTCCAAAGCCGTTTTGCCTTTTCCATTATGCTTATTCAATTCCTTTTTGTCTCACCCTTCACAATATACCCTTTAGTCTCGTTCATTTCGCTAATTCGAGTTTAAAATTTAAATTTTACTACAGTAAAAAGTTCTTACAAACAATCACATTTAACTTTTTTATTACAGTAAAAAGCTCTTACATAAAATCATATCTCAACTCGAATCAGCGAACTAAAGGGACCTTCTCTGGGACCATAAGCCTATGCAATTACATCTAACTTTTTTGCCTATTATCAAGTTCACTTCCTGTTTCCAAGGTGGTGACGTGGCTATACAACAATTGTCTAGTTTGGCCGATCCCAAATGACCTGTCATTCCTAAACCAACCAAAAGGAAAGCCTTCTCTGGGACCATAAGCCTCTGCAAATTTTTTTTGTTTTTTTCTAGGCTTTTGAGGCGAATTGAATTTTGGTGGGTTCACAAATAAATCCCATTTGACAAGCCTATGCATATTTGGTTCAGATGGTTTTGTCTCTTCCTAGCCATTGCCTTCAATGGTCCCCAACAAACGAACTAATTGGACCCCAATTGGAGACTTGTCATGATCAAAAGGTTTTTCAAGCTTAGTCCTTAGCCATGTGGGACTTGAAAAAGAGAGTTTCTTCGATTGATTGGCCTCTTGTAGGATTAATTTTTAATCCTTAGGATTTTATCAAAATTACATTAGATTATAAAATATATATAATAGATAATTTTTTATATAAATTTAACGGTTAAAAAATAGAGATATTGTTCTTTTTTTTTTCAATCCTACCAATAAACTCCACTTGAAAAATAAATAAATAAAAAACAATGGACTTGAAAAAACTAGTCATGCCAGGGTTAAGAGGACACTGATTGGGACTTTGCTTTACTAGACTAGATATATCAGTGGATTCTATTACTTTTCTAGTGTAAAGCTATTTTATCTGGTTCCTTGATGGATCTATCGTTTGTGTGTTTTTTTAGCCCTAGGCATGTACTCTTATCCGCATCAAATCCCTAAAAGACTTTCTGGCGTTTTATGTTTGTTTTGCGATTCTTTCAGTTTCACCCCATAACAAGTCTTTACCCGGTGCCATCTCTTGTCAATTTTCAGTCCATGATAAGTTGTGGAATCAATCATTGTCTTTTGCACTCTTTTGGTTCGGAATTTTCTATTTTAACTCAAATTTATGTGAAAATCATGGTTTGTGTGTGATGATATGTTTATAAGCACTTTGTAATGAACCTTGATGATATTTTTGTGACGTGAAATTCTGAACATATCCCTTGTTCTATGAAAATGTCTTGATCCAAAAGATTTTGTCTAGAGTATTCTGAACCCTTTTTTTTTTTTTTCTTTTTGAGTCTTGTCTAGGACTATTGGATGATTTGTTATATCAATGTTACAGCTTGATTTAATGGTCCGTTTGGTGCTTGAGAAGAATCTATGTTTGGAAAATCTAGAGAAATGCTCACTCATGTGAGGGAATAGAGATATATGTCAGATTTTAAAAATTATAAGATATTCGTCCTTCCTTTTCCTTTAAATATTAAAAAGTGACATTTGTTATAAATTGGGAATATATATATGCTATTATATAAACAAAGTAAATAAATAGTAAAATAAAGAGACTAATATAGAGAGAAAATACTATTATTAATTTTACACTATTTTCTCTTTCTTTCTATTCTCTCATAACACTTACTCTCAAAATTTTTTTTTCCTTTCTCTCCTCTCTCTTACAACTCTCGTTGATTGCTTGCGTATTGCAAGAAGAAGAAGCAATGGCTATTTATAGTCCAAGGTGAAGCCATCCGTATCCTCCTTCATTACAAGTCGCTAGCAAACTTCTTTTCATGCTACAAGTTTCAACAAAACTTTTATCAATGAAAGTTATTCATGAAAGCAACATATGATCATCAAACCTTTCACAACAACATTATGTTTGTTTATGTCTTTTAAAATATTTCTCAAATATGCAACTCCTAAAAAAAAAAAAAAAATGATTACAGGGGGGGGGGGAAATTGGCTTTCCAACTTCTTCAATAAAATGGGTCTCGTTTTCAAATAGCGATTTTAATTTGTAGTTTTGTTAGACTAGACGTGTGTTTTCCACAGTTTTTCATCTGTTTGTTTTGCTTCTAATCAGCCAAAGTAAATCAGATCTGCGACTATGCTAATCGGATCTGCGTTTGTGTTGATCATCTTGGGATTTGATTTCAAGATTTGGTTTGTTAAACTTTCCTCATGTGTTATGATCTTATTTTTATGACTTTGTTTATCGAGATTTTGTTCGTAAGGTCATTTAGACTAATTTTATTAGTTTGATTAATTGTCCTGGTTTGTTAAATTGCTTGGCTATATCTTGGTTTTTTGTTTTGCTCTGTTGTTTAGTGCTTTCTAGTTGGTTTTTGGTTGTTTGCTTTGGTGTGTCTTGTTGCCTTTGGCATTCTTTCAATGAAAGGTTCATTTAGCTAAAATCATTGGTGCCAAGTTATTGTATGTTGTGTGTTCTTTAGAGATGTGATCTCCCATCCCAGTTCAATGAGCTTATGATTTACTTATGAAATTGAACTTTTCATGATGAGTTGTAAGTTAATAAAAGTTTCATGTTGAGTTGTGAGCTATAAACATTGAGAGTTTCTTTGAAAATGAGTTTTCCATTTTCATTTTTTTTTAAGTTTATTACTTTGATTTTATGTTGATATTGTTCAATGTTGTGTGTTTTTTAGAATGCTATGGAGGCTTATTATTGCAGATTTTGCTATATGTGATTGGATGAGTTTTCGACAAAGAATTTTTTTTTTTAAGTCTCTTGACTAGACACCGTTTCTCTGATGAATTGTTAAGCGTAACGAAGTTGGCTCATGGTGCTGACGGGTGGGGTGGCAACAGTGATTTCAAATGGGGCCTTTGTTGGTTTTATTACCATTTTGTTATGATTTGTTTTTTTTTTTTTTCTATTTTTCCTGATTATAGATTTAATTTTCCATGTGATTTTTTTGTTAATTTGGTTATTTTGATTGCATTCAAGAATCTAGTTTTTTTTTTTTTTTTTACAGTAATCTAATTAGTTTGTGTAATATTTTTTTGATTTTTTATCATAAATTTGTTTTGAGTTTATGCGTAATTCTTAAAGAGTAATATTAAAATTAGAAAAGTGCTTTGATAGTTATGAGATAGTCTGATAGATTATGGCAGATGGCTTCCGTAACTTCGTAAATTATGGAGCATAGTTTGAGAGATTTTAGGTAATAGTTTGATGGACTATGTCCAGTGACTGACGTAATTTATCAAACTATGAGTCATAGTCTGACAGATTATGGTCGGGCCGACGTAACCTATAAGAATATAAATTATAGTTTGACAGACTATGAATTATAGTCTAAGAGACTATGGCTAGCCGACACAACTTGTTAGATTATGGGTTATAGTCTAACAGACTATGGTTGGTCGGCCGTGTGGAGGTCTATCGACTAGCACCGGAGAACTTGTCGGACGGCTGGCGAAGGTCTGCTATAGGTCCACCGAATGGCGGTTAGAGACTTGCCGGCCTATAGAACCCGCCGAAGGTCCGCCGGATGGCGATCAGAGGCAACCGACATTTTGTTAATTAGCAATTTACTTTGAGGGAATTTTGGTAATCTTTATATTAGGCCTTTGACTATTGTTTGACTAGATCTAGTCTAAATAGGTAGAAATAAAAGGGGTAATGTTTAGGGGTTAATAATAATTATTGTACCATTTTGAGAGATAGTTATAAAAATCACCTAACTGTTAAACTTACCTTTAGAGTATGTTTGGTACTTAGTAGGAGGGAGAGATGGAGGAAGGGGGAGGGGTGGAGGGAGAGAGATGGAAGGAGAGGCTCAATCTCTTATTTGGTTGGAGGAAAAGGGGGAAGGGGTGGAGGTGGAGGGAAACTTCATCCATCCGGGCCCACTAATTTGCATCCCTCTACTAATTGAAGGATCTATGCAATCTTTGAATTAACAATTTTAAAAGACTATTTTATGCTTAAAAAAATTAGTATGAAATTGATAAAAAGAACAATATAGTAATTAAACAAACATTCATTGATTTATCCTTTTAACTCTCCCCCTTTCATACCAAACAAAATAAAAGATTATCATAATCCTCTCTATCCCCCACATTCTCCATCCCTCCATCTCTCCATCCCTCTTACTAAACGGATTAAAGTACATGAGTCTGAATTTTTATTCCTTAACATTTACTCTTGATCAATATATTTTTAACTAATATAGTTATTTAACTAAAAAAATATTAATGAAGAATAAAAATAAAAATTCATATCTAGACTTCATTCATTCATCACCACTTAAATTAAAGAAGAAGAAGAAGAAGAAGAAGACCTCATTCATTCATCACCACTTAAATTAAATTAAAGAAGAAGAAGAAGAAGAAGAAGAAGAAGAAGAAGAAGAAGAAGAAGAAGAAGATTAAAGAAGAAGAAGAAGAAGAAGAAGACCTCATTCATTCATCACCACTTAAATTAAATTAAAGAAGAAGAAGAAGAAGAAGAAGAAGAAGAAGAAGAAGAAATAATGGTCAAGTTGACAACACATGTCACAATAGGATTGGCCAGTTTCAATTTCTTTGACGGAAATACACTAGTCTCAAATTGATGGCCGGTTTCTAGTCACATGCTTTGGTTTCTATTTGCTCCCTTAAACATTAAAAAAAAAAAAAAAAAATGTAACATCTCCAAGTCCAAAGTATCTGCATGGGATAAAAGCAGATCAAGACATGAGATCCTAGGTGCATTGCGGAAATAGAATATTGCGTACTATAGCCATATAAAACTTGAAAAAACCTCTTTTATAAGCGGACCAAATTCCAAGACCAAATCTCTTTTTTGGCTCAATGAGAGAAAAATGAGAAAAATAAATAAATAAATAAATAATGGTAGGAGAGATTCCAATGTTCATTCTGTCATATGGTAGTGTATATCTCTTGTGGATTTGCCATAACTCCCTTTTAAGTGCTTTTTATCGGTGCATGCTTCCATGCGTGTTTGCCCCTTCTTAATTATTTTATTCTCTGTCCGAATATTTGTCTCTTTTTTTTTTTTAAAGAATATTTGTCTCCTTTATTGAATTGTAACACTATTTTTTACGTGTTAAGTTTATCGCCCATGTACAATAATCTTTCCAGGTAGCATAAAATAATAATAATAATAATAATAATAATAATAAATAATCTTTCTAGGTACCTAGCTACGTACCTAGTCATTGATATTCCTCCCATGGCCTAACTTCGATTTAGCTCTATTCTTAGAAAAAATATTAATAATAAAAAAGTAAAAGACATTTTACTCCATTTGGTTTGGTCAATACCTAATCCCAACGCAGATTTCCAAATTCTATTATAAGAAATAAAATAGATTAGCGAGCGATTATAAGAGGGATCAAGCAAATAGAATTCGTAGTTCTCTAATCTCTGAAATCTGAAGTTCTGTCTTCTAGGTTCTCGATTTAATCAAGAAATTCTTTGTCCTTAACGAAATGGACAAGCAAAAGAGGCAGCAAACAACCAAAAACATTATTGGTAATTATCAATTATATAATCAATCTTTACAAGAAAATCCTTGATATTACCCCCAAAACTCGTGACACATTTTACGTCGATGCCCACAAAACACACATTGTTTCCTCCGCTAGGCATGCCCCTAATCCCTGTTATAAATTTTCAGTTCCTCTTAATATTAGGTTCCCGATTGTCAATTGTACAAAGCCATAATAGGGATAACCGCCGCCCACCTTAACCACCAAAACTCCCTAGACACTCCAATGGGGTCGCTCCCGTCCCCGCCGAGTCCGGTGACACCACCACCGTCCCCGGACTATTCCTCATTCCAAAATCGAGTCTACGCCGCATTCCGGTTCAGAGAGCCACCGGAAGCGGGCAAGAACATGTCCATTAGGCTTGACTCCTATGATCCGTCCAATAATTCATGGAACTATGTCACTTCAATTCCGGGCCTAATTGAGAACCATGGTCTGAGGGACTTTGCAATGGTCTCACTCAATTGCTCGATTTACATAATTGGGGGTCGATTGTTCCATCAATTTAGGGCTAAAACATCGGGAGAAGAGCCCAGTTCGCCTACCGAAGTAGATGTTAAAGTCCTATCCTCAGTGTTGCGTTACAATGTACGTTCCGAGCAATGGTCCAAATGTGCTCCACTAGCCATTCCAAGGTACGATTTTGCTTGCACCGTGTGTGACAACAAAATCTACGTGGCAGGGGGGAAGTCCACTCTGGCAAGCGCTGCAGGAGTCTCGTTCGCTGAGGTGTACAACCCCGGCCTCGATGAGTGGACCCCATTGCCTAACATGAGCACATTGAGGTACAAATGCGTCGGGGTGACGTGGGAGGAAAAAATCCACGTGGTGGGCGGCTTCGCCGTGATGGAGGGATCTGATATGGTGCCGCTCAATTTCACACCGGAGCGGAGCTCAGCTGAGGTGTACAACAAGCACGAGAGGAAGTGGGACCTCGTGGCGGGGATGTGGCAGTTGGACATTCCGCCTAATCAAATTGTGGCCATTGATGGGAGGCTATTGAGCTCTGGGGATTGCCTTAAGGTTTGGAAGGGACACGTGGAGGCCTACGATTGGGAACAAAATATTTGGAATGAAGTGGAAGGGTCTAGGCTACAAACCCTTAATTGGCCTATATCCAACTCCAACTGTGAGATCAATAGGGCCTTGGTCCAACAACTTTACCTTACAATTGCACCCATTGGAAAGTTTCTCTATTTTTTGGCCGGTTATCGGATGGATGGTGAATTACCAAGAACTAAGTCAATTGTCCACAGATTCGATACATCGGCAACAAACAATGCTTGGACAAGTTTTGAGCCAATGGAAGAGGAGGGTGAGAAAGTACTTTGTAGCCATTGTTGTGTTGTTCAACTCTCCTGATCAAAACCTTCTCTACCAACATAAGCGTTTTAGTACTACCACTACTTTCCTTTTAACAAAAATTAAATAAAACAAAAAAATTATAGATTAAAACTATGGATTCCGGTATCCATTTAGTATAGTCTAAGACATATTTATTTTGAGTTACTTTATTTTACATGCTTGTTTTTGTTTTGTTTTTTTTTTTTTTTCTTTTTGGTGGAAATTATATATAAGCTTGTTTGGAATTTGGATGATCGACCTCTATTGATTTTCCAAACGTTAATGTAAGAAATATAATAAAAACCCCACATAGACTCGTTTTTGCCTTTTCCCGCATGATGTAATTTAGTGCACAGATCTTTTTTTTTTTTTTTTTTGGTGAATAGCACATCGATTTAGTTACAAATTACTTGTTCTAGCAAAATGCAATTTAGATAGCCATAAAGCATTAGTGAATTACTTTATGGAATGGCGTTTTTTTTTTTTTTTTTTTGGTTGCAATCCATTCATATAATTTCTTGAGTTAAGATAATAGTAATTAACATTGTCCAATATAGAAACGGTAGTTTTGCATATGGTTGTACTTAGCGTCTCCTAAAACCACGAACACAAATGAACAAACATGATTCTGACAATGAATTCATGTGGGGTAAGTTGTTATTAATCAATGCAATTCATAAACTCGCCATTGATCATATGTTTACATAAACCAGAAACTATGATCCAAAGCCGGCCAGTTTGGTTGCTTATTAGTCTTGTCGATTCACTTTGGCGTGTTCACTTTATTTATTTGTTTATTTATTATTTTTTAAAGATACTTTTGCTTATGAAAAGTGGACGGATCAAAATTATTTTAAGGCATGGCATTCAAACTACATGGAGATCATGCAGCAACACATAAAAAGCCAGCCCTCTCTCTCTCTCTCTCTTTTTTCCCTTCTCACATGAGGCATTCCTCTATGTTTCAATTTATTTATTTATCAAAAAAAAAAAAAAAAAGGAAATCATTATGCTTGTCCAAAATTAGAAAGAAGAAAAAAGAAGTTAATGAGCCAAAATCATGATTACATATTTGTTTAGCTACTTTCAAACACGTCTTTATTAGTTTGCATGTGTTATATCATAACCAATCTTTATCCGAATTATTAATTTCCTAAAAGTACAAGAAATGACCCAAATCATTATCCCCTAAGCTTTTTCTTCTTTTCCTTTTCAACACTATCTTGTTCTACACTAATTATGCTTGACTTCATAGAGAAAAAAAGGAAGAGGACAAAAAAAAAATAAAAAAGGAAAAGGAAAAACACATACCGGCGTCTATTGCGGGTGTATCACAATTAACATCGACAATTGTCTAAACAAGTGGACCTCATGCAAAATTGACATGAATCCTAACTCAATCCAACGGTTGTAGTAGAACGACAAGCGCAAAAGCTAATAGCCAAACTCTTTCTATGAAAATTATCGTGTCCCTTGGGCCTAAATGTCCCCTAAACCCATGAAAAAAGCCCAAATATGCAGAACCTTCCTCACGAAGCAAAACAAGAGACAACCCAAACTGGTCTCCCTGGTCGGTCCATCTGTAAGGTGGGCCATAACCCATTTGAGTAGGGCCCACCAACTCTCTCTCTCTCTCTCCCTTGTAGAGTTGAGGCAATTCTCAAATGGTTATTAGTCACCGGATCATGAAAATGATCTCCATTTTAAAGCGGTGGTCAGTCAAGGACACTCTCATCTCATCAAAGGGTGTCTGAAAAACTTTTGACACCCTCAAAAGAAGATAACAGAAGAGAAGACGGTGGACCAACAAAACCCAGAAAAAAAAAAAAGAAACTCAGAAAAGGAAACTGCAAAAGAGAGAAAAAAAAAAAAGGGCCCACAATTTCCATTTCAATCCTTCACGTGAGCCGTTGATCTACGTACTAAAATAATCTCTCTTTTTTTTAGAATCTTTTCTTGCTGATTGGTTCTTTTGTTTGTCTTTTTGTCCCAAGAACTAAGATTACTAGAGCTCCGCAATTTCTACACTTGAACACGCAAAATCGCAGGTGTAAGCCTTCCCACGCACGCGTGGGATATTCGATTTGTGTTTCTGTACGGCTGTATATAAATTGGGTTGGTACATAGTAGGATTTTTTTTTTATTTCATCTTAAAGACATGAGTTGTAATATTTAGTTTTAACGATATTAAAAAATTTTTATAACTTAATGATGTTTGAATTAGGTTAGGGCGGAACAGGATGAGTTAAGTGGTCGGGCTCATCATTCAAATAATCAAAATTTAATCCAAAAGTAGAGAGAGGCAGAGAGTCGAGAGGAGAGGTGAAGAGAGGCGGAGAGAGGCCGCCGGCGCTGGAGAGCTTAAGAATCTAAGTCGACTGGTCGAGGAAGAATTGAAGACAGTATATGTCTGTGTGTGGAGAGGAGAGTTGTTAGACGAGAGAGTAGTTAGAACTTAGAAGACAAGACTCAGACATATTTGTGTATATTGGGTTAGGGTATGCGGGTTATTATAGGTTCAATTCACAACTCGTCTCAAACATTTTGAGTCAGACATTTAGTGGGTCAAAAAATAAAAAAATAATACTATAAGTTGTCTTTTTCAAATTAAATTATGGTAAGATGAGTTAAATTTATGAGTTATTTGAATTTATTTACAGCCCTAGCCCTATGTTTATGTATATGTCATGTAGATATTGTTGATGTTGTGATTCTTTTGAAGATGAAAAAATGTCGAAAAGAATCAATGGATGGAGTGTGTGACTTTGACTACAGTGGAGTTTACGGTAGTCAAAAAAATATTTATTTTATATAATCAAATTTAAATTATTAATTTTATTATAATATTTTTTTATCAAAAAATTAAATTTTAAACATTCACAATAAAAAATCTTGATTTGAGTATACATTTTAAATAAATTTAAAGAGAATAACAAAAAAAAAGTGATCATAATCTTTTTTTTTTGTCTCGTTCGCTTCGTAAATTTAAATTTTTAATTTAAATTGAGATATAATATTTTTTAAAAACTTTTTATTGTAATAAAAAAAATTTAATATGACATTTTTTAAAATTTTTTTACTGTATAAATTTAAAATTAAAAATTTGATTTGATGAGAGGCCGTAGTAACTAATTGACACGAAAAATACACGGTTGAGATTGGTTGGGTGTACTATTATTATAAAGAAAAGTAGGAATGAGGTTAGCCAATCCATTAGGCATAGGGGGGAACAATATCGAGGATTAAATGTTCCACGTGTTTGTTAGAGCCTGAAAAGCCCGACAAAGGAACCTGATGTGTCGGTTTTGTTCCGTTGAAGTGAGGACTGAGGAGAGGTGACTTCAGAATCTTTCTTTTTTGCCCTTTTTTTTATTGAAAAAAAAAAAAGAAAAAAGAATCGTAACCCAATTTGATAAAAATATCGAAGTTTTTACATTGTTGTCAAGTTTTGTTTAATTTTGTATCATGTGTTGTCAAGTTTTGTAACTACATATCAGTTATCACGCTCGGTCATGGACGAAGCCACCTATGAACGAGGGGTGGACGGCATTCCACCTAATTTTATTTTTTAATTTTGTACATCTTTTTATTCACCGTATTTAAGAGTGGTAATTCGTATCATGTGTCGTGTTTTAATCATTTTTTTAAGAGCTCGTTTAGTTTGTTGATTCGAATTGATATGTGATTTTATATGAGAGCTTTTTACTGTAATAAAAAAGTTAAATGTGACTGTTTCTGAGAGTTTTTACTGTAGCAAAACTTAAATTCTAAACTCGAATCGGTGAAATGAACGGGGCCTAAATTTACAGTCAATCCGTACACGAACACGACCCGTGACACAACCTCGTTCACTTCGCATATTCAAGTTTTCAATTCGAGCTGAAATGTGACATTTTCTGAGAGCTTTTCACTATAGCAAAAAAGTTAGATGTGACATTTTCTGAGAACTTTTAATTGTAGAAACCTAAAACTGAAAACTCGAATCGGTGAAATGAACGAGGCCAAAGTTTTTTAAAAATCACAACACGAACACGACACGACCATTTATGGGTTGACACGACACGAAAATGACACGTGACACGAAATTGACTCATGAACCCAAAATTGACACGAAATTTTATATTTTTATTTAATTTTTTACATATTAGAAATAACTTAAAATTCATAACACACTAAATTACAATAACATTCATTGAAATTGAGCAAATAACAGTATAAGATTTTAAGTTTAACTATTATGATATCATAAGTTCATAATAAAATTAAAAATATGTAATGAAATATATATGTATTTTTTGGTTTTTTACGCATTTCGTGTCGTGTTCGGGTTAGGCGGACCCAACCCGAAATTGATCCGTATTTTTCTTGTCAATTGTGGATCGACCCAATTCTAATCCGAACATCTTTTTCTCAACAATGACCTGTGAAATTCGTGTCATTTTTCAAATCGTATTGTCCTGTCGTGACTCATATTATCGTGTCGTGATCTATATTGTCTACCCTAACCGCATGCCTCGCTTCAATTTTTTTTGCTCCCTTCCTACGCTTAGATATATATATATATATAATCTAAGTCTCTATATAAACAAAAATGTGACGGAAATGAATACATAACAATAGTATGACCATTTTATTTTGGATAAAAATGAATAGCCATATATCCATGCATTGTATTCGTGAGTAGTGTGTGTGTGTATATATGTGTCATGCGTGTAACTAGTTTCGTTTCCAGATCTCCTCCCATTCAGTATCACTCCAGCTCATGCCACATGTCGAAGGTGGGGATGAGCTGATGGGGTAGCCACGTGGCAAAAGGGCACAGATGGGGACCTAGGGAGTTTTTTTTTTTTTTTTTTTTTTTTTTTTTTTTTTCTTCTTCCTCTAATCAGGTGGGGACCAAGGGATTTTAGGGCTTGGGGAGACAGAGGCACATATCATATGTAATCCGACACGGTGCATGTGGGAAGGGCGCTCTCTATCACTCTCAGTCTCTTGGCTGGCGACCCAATATTATATTAGTATAATATATATATATATTATGCTAGTGTGGATTTTCTTCTTTGCCAATTCAGCACAACATATAAGTTTGTTGTTTAATTTGCAAGTTAGGAAAAAAAGAAATATCTCCTTTTGTGAGGTGGGTCTCTAAACAATAAATAATTATTTTCATAAATACTTTAAAATTATGTATCCTATTTTAAAATGTTTTTTTATGGGTTGTTTGTTTTAAGAGTTCGTCCTTAATTTTAAATCATGGTTCTTTATTCTCTACAGTATTTTTCTCTCATAAAAAATTAGAATCATGAACCATAATTCTGAACCCATAAACTAAACGTCATCTTAATTGTTCAAAACACTCAAATGCCCTTGATATATAAAAAACAGTTCAAAATGCTCCCCCCATCCACTACCGTCTACAATCTTAACAGATCCGCTGACGTCTAAAGATATTAAATTCTGATTGAACCTATAACAATATGATTAAATATTAAAAAAATAAATAAATCAACTAATTATTTTTCAGAAAAAAGTCTTCTTCCCTACCTCTCAAAGTGCATACTATTGTGTCGTTCATTTTACCAATTCGAGTTTGGAATTCAAATTTTGTTACAGTAAAGAGCTCTAAAAAACAGTCACATCTGACTTTTTTACTACAGTAAGAAACTATCACATAAAGCCACATCTCAACTCGAATTAAAAACTTAAATCAGCGAACTAAACGGGCCCTTTTCCAAATCCATCTCATTCAAACACTTCCAAACTAAAAACAACAGTTTTGTTAGGGAAAATACCAAATTTAAAAGAACATAAACAAAAAATCAACATATGTAAAATTAACCCCATCGGCCGCCGCCCCTCCAAGGCCTTCCGACCCTACCCTTGTACGATTCTAAGGTTAGGGTTTTGGAGGGTTGGGATTAAATCGCTATGTATACACATATGTTTTAGTTTTAGTGGAATTAAATCTAAATCTCGCTTTTCACGAAAAAGTGAATTTGGCAATTTGATTTTGCGGGTGATGTTTGGATTCTTTGGTTGGAAACGTAAGTTGAAAGTATAGGCCTCGTTCATTTCACCGATTTGAGTTTTCAATTTTAGGTTTCTACAGTAAAAAGCTCTCAGAAAATGTCACATCTAACTTTTTCTGCTACAGTGAAAAGCTCTTAGAAAATGTCACATATCAGCTCAAATTAAAAACTCGAATTTGCGAAGTGAACGAGGCCATAATATTTGGGTTCTTGCAGCAGATAAGAGCAAGAGAGAGAGAGAAGTGGGACGAGGAGAGAGAGTGTAATTTTTTTTTTTAAATAAAGTTTTTCTAGTGTTATTTTTAGTACTTGATTATTTTTATATAATAGAGTAATGAAATTAATTATTTTTTAATACATGCCATGTGAGTAAATTATTTGTCAATGACTTTTAATTAATCTTTAAAAGCATGTCACGACAATAACTCTGTTAAGAGTATTACGCAAAATGAATAGATGAGGCGTTTTGAACTGTATATATTAAGGGGTTTTGATCTGTTTTAAAAAAATAAAAGACATTTTAAAATAAAATACATAATTTAAAGGTATTTATGAAAATAATCCAACAATAAATGGGTGTTGGCATGAGGGCATTGTCGTTGTTTTTTCTTTTTAGGCGCCCATTCTTTCTGGTTTATTCTAGTTCCTCTTTATGCATGCACTACACCACTGCCATCCAATTAAAAATAATTTGTTTTTTGATTCGTGAATCACAAGAGTTCTCCAGTCCTATAAAGCCTCTTTAATTACAAGTGTAAACACCGTAACTAATAACATTCTATATCGATTTGTAAGTAAGTCCCGTTCTTTTCGCTGATTTGATTTTATAATTTGAGTTTTATTACAGTAAAAAACTCTCAGAAACAGTCACATCTAACTTTTTTACTATAATAAAAAGTTCTCACACAATATCACATCTCAACTCAAATTAAAAACTCAAATTAGCGAACCGAACGGATGTACAAAACTCATTTTTTGCCGATGTTCTATTCTTATGCAGTCACGAAGTCAGAAAAAATTTTCAGGGGACTTGAATTAAATTATAAAATTTCAAATTAAATTAATTGTGTAATAAAATATTATTATATTAAATATTAAGAGTGTTTATGAAATTTTTTTAAATGTTCTGTACAATATAGAATTAAAAATCTTCAAAGGGGCAGAATAATATAAACTTTGCATCAAACTTAAAGATATAAATAAATTTTTTAAAAAATTTAACATAAAACTTAAAAATGGAAAATTTTAGAGGGGGCTAAACAAGAAAAAATAGGCAAAGCAAATTTTTTTTTGAATAACACCAAAGAAGCTAGCTGAGGCTCAGGGTGAGCTACAGACCCCTCTGAACGTAGCTACGTCCCTGTTCTTATGAATAGACGGACTTTGATTTGCCAATAAAATTTACTAACTCACGAAGTCTTTGTTTATTTTACCAGTTTAATCGAGTTCAATTCAATTTAAATAATAAGTACAGTTTAAATTGGTGCGTGATAAGTATGTAATTTGAATTATATTTTTTATTTAAACTGAGATAAACAGTTTAATTTAGAGTTTAATTTTTATCTCAAGTTTAACCGTTCAAATTATTTTTAAAAAATAAACCGTTTACTCATTTTACTTTTTACACTTATTAAATATAAATTTTAACTGCAATTTAAATTATACAAGACCTCGTTCACTTTGTGGATTTAAATTTTTAATTCGAGCTGAGATGTAGCATTTTCTGAGAGCTTTTCACTGTAGCAGAAAAAGTTAGATGTGACATTTTCTGAGAATTTTTTACTATAAAAACTTAAAATTAAAAACTCAAATCGGTGAAATGAACGAAGCATTTTTTTGTTTAAATTAAAAAATTTAAACAATAAAATTTAAACTAACAAATTAAACGAGACAAAATATGTTTGCATAAAACCCAATAAATTCAGATTAGCAACAAAAAAAAAAAAAAAAAAAAAAACCAATAAATTATGGTTTTGTAATTTATGTGAAAGATATTTTTGAAGAGTACTAATGATGTGCATGACAGTATATCACGGCAGAGTTGAGACCATGGAACTATGGAAGGGCACGTAATCATAGCCATTACTAGCTTAATTGAGGGGCCTCATGGGGGGACCACAAGGCTCTATGTGATCCCCTTTTCAAGACGAAAAAGAGAGGCAATAGATCGTACTACTTTGTTTTTATCTCTTATCCCACGTAACCCATAAATAATACTATGTACATTTTTATATTTTTATGACGGCCTATTTCACTTTCACAAACTATCCCTTAGCCAAAATCAAACAAATATGACCCAATAAGCATAATTAAAGTGGGATTTTTGGTAGCCAAACGACACTGGATCGTGGAATTAATAGGGTAAAAAAGATGAAGAGTGTCTTTATATGATAAAGACATCTATCGATCATAGTTTTTGAACGCGTTCACTTTATTAACTCAACTTTATTGATTTGAGTTAAAAAAATTAATTTGAGTTGTAAAAAATTTAAGTTTAGTTTAGACTTTAAGTTAGGTGTTTAAAAGGAGATTGATTTGACGTTTAAAATTTGAATTTTGTATTCATTTGTAGTAAAGTTAAACACTAATTACAAAGAAGTGTCATTTTTTACATAGACAGTTCACACTGTAGAAGCAAACTTGAGTAGTGAAAAAATAAGGAACTCGAGTTATTACTCGAATTTGAAATTTGAGTTGTACTTAATAAACGTATAATTCAATTTAATTTCACACTTAAGTTGAACTTATTCGAGCGTGATCTACGAAATGAAGGACTAATTTATTTTTAAATAATACATCTGATTAAAATTATATTAAACTGACCGTTTAATACCGATTTAAATATTCAAAAATAGAACCCATTATATACATTACAGTAGAATTTTTTAAAAAAGAAAAAGTTTGTTGATGTAAGGACCTACAAGAGTGAGAACTGCCGAGCTAGCATGGGCCCTAGCCTCCACCGCCTGGCCTCCAATTGTGTTTTGTATTCTGTGGAAGAAGCTAATTAGGAGTTCTAATCATATATTTTTCGGTGGTCTTGCATTGGGTATTTGAGGGAGAAGAGAAGAAAAAATAAAGGAGGAAAATGAAAAAAGATATTCCTCCAGACCTGTTGGTCTGTTTGGATGCTTGCAATTTGTGGTAAGGAGGGGCCCTGTTTTTTTTGCATGGCCTGTTGGTTTCTAAATAACAATGTCCATCGATTAGCCAAAAAAAAAAAAAAAATAAATAAATAAATAAAAGATGTCCATCAAAATAAAAAGAAAAGGGTGATAAATGTTGGTCATGATTGCGAAATTGGGCATATAAAGTTGCATAAAGTTGGCCGACAACTTATTTAGATAAGAGCCCTGAATAATTGAGGAACAAAATTTGGAATGGAAGCATTGAAATTTGGAGGTCATTTTATGCCAAAAGCAGCTGACATGGGAACCAAAAAAAAAAAAAAACATAGAAGAAAAAAAATTTCCTCATTTTTCCCAATAAAATGCTTAAGCACTAATCATTTAAGTAAAAAGAAAGTTAAATTGAAATTAGATACGCTACAATTTCCTTCTTTATTTCTTTAATTTCAATAGCTATTTTTAGCTTCTAGTACCCTTTAACATTTTTCAGTTCTTCAATAAAACAAACTCGAGAGTCAATTTCTCACCACCAAAAATTCAAGAACTTATCTTTATTAAAAAAAAATGCAAGAACTTATTCGTTTAGGATAATTTATATCAGGATATGAAAAATAAAAATCTAAATAATAAGACGTAATTTAAAAATTCCATATTATATAATTTTCATATCAAATAATTTAGAATAGCAAGACAGTTTAACAAAACTTGATAAAACCAGAAGACTCAAAACTATAGATGTTTACCAAACGAATTTTTTCTTATCCAACCCCAAAAAAATATCTCTATCTGTTTTTACATACTTTTATTTTATTTTATTCTATTTTTTATTTTGCTCTCACTTGTTTATTCTACTTAATTTATTTTACTCTATTACCATATGGACAATTTGTTTTCTCAATGAAAGCGCCTACTCCCATGTGGACATAGATATATGTGTGTGTGTTTATATATAGTATGCACACACACATTATTATGTCAAGAAGTTATCCAAATTCCAAAGCTCTCCTTTTTTTCACCTCTCTGTAAAGATAAGCTCACATGCTCTCCTCTCTCTCTCTCTCTCTCTCTCTCTCTCTCTGAATAGAGCCTGATTTCTTATAACCAGTTTAAAGTACTTCAACAAGCTTACTCATAAGTCATAACCTCTCCCTCTCTCTCTCTCTCTCTATATATATATATATATATATATATTTCTCATGAAGACTTGTTAGCATGAGAATGATGTGACCAAATTCAGATGTTACAAAGGAGCTAGGAAAACCAAAAAAGAAAAAATGGTGGAAGAACAACATGGCTATGCGTGGCCACCCATCGGAGCTCCTCTGAACATGCAAAGAGAGGATCAGAACGCGAGATATTTCGACAGCTCGGTCAATGCGGTGTCGTTTGGGTTTGTTGCTACGGCCATTCTGATATCCATGTTCTTGGTCATGGCCATCTTTGAGAGATTCCTCAGACCCACCTCGCCGGATTTGTCGCCGTCCGGTCGCCGGACCCACCGAGATCTCGAAACCCAGTTGGGCTTCAATGCCAAGCTTGCTCATCCCTCGCCCAAAGTAAGTTTATTCATTTCGCTTTCATTTTTACAAATTCTGTTTCTTGGGTCTTCTTTGGGATATTGCATGTTGATGTGATATTTTCAAGGTGATTTGTTTTTCTCGGAAAAATGCTAGTTTAGAGAACCAAAAGTGAGAATGGTGGGTACTTTGAGGAAAATGCGATGGGTATTCTGCCCGCCCCCCCCCCTGTATTGATTTTTTTTTTCCTTTTTTACAGTTTTGGTGGTTATTTTGAACATAGCGTGGTCTGCATAAAGATATGATTATTTTTCTGACAAAGTTATTCTTTTTCTCTCTTTCAAAGTTTCCCTTTTTTTTTTTTTGTTGGCTTGAGTTTGATTCTGCATTTTAGGCTGTTCATCGTTAATAAGCTTCATGGGCATTTGATGAGTTGCTTTTGCTTTAAATGGTGTAGTAAAATTTTTTGTCCCCTTAAAACTTAGCTATTCTTGGAAATTTCCTTGTGCATCTGATTTCAAAGTTTTCCCTTTGTCCAAGTAAGGGAAAACTTCACTCTATAATCAATGAAACTACACAATGCCGTCCACTTGTGGCCTTCTTCTTCATTTTGATTTTTCTTTTTTCCCCCCCTGGTGAAAAGCATTTTGGTTTTCACCCTCATTTTAGCTGCACTAAAGATCATTTGAGCTAAAACTTCTGCAATATCAAATTTGGCTTTTGACATGATTTCCATTTTGTTTGAACAAATCTTTTTTTTTTCTTATTCTTCAGACAAACACATTTATTATGTGTGGAGACTCTGCTTTGAAAGAAGTAACCTGTCTTTGTAGTAATTATGATTTTGTTGGGGGAAAAGAGGCCCCATTCAAGTAGTTGTGTGTTGAGTGGTTGGGTACTTGGTCCCAAGCCAAATGGGTCTTGGTCTTAGAACTGTACTATAATAGTAGTTCACCTGGGACCCACCACTCTTTTGTGTTTTTAGGCCACCGGATCAGTCACCAGCAATCCTTTATGATACCCCGCATGGCCACAGCTTTGGTGGTCAACCTTACTTTTGTAAACCATGTTTTAGCTTTGGTGGTCCTTTGTCTTTGTCTTTGTTTATTTACTTACTTGCTTCTTTTGTGTATTCCAAATCCCACTAACTAAAAACTTCACTAATAATGGGAGAGCATCAATGTAAATTTGATTAGCTTGACTCTGAGATATGTTGTTAAGGATTTGGTTCAGTCTAATGAACTGAAGTGAAATCAGGATTTGGTTCAGCATATTTGAATCGTCACTCTGTAGTTACATGGAGGTGAAAAACAGGTTTCTACTTGTGCTAACCGTTAAGAATTAGGGTCTCGACCCTAATTCTGTATTACTGGGAGCAATAAAATTGCAAAAGAAAATCAAACAAGTAAGAACACACAAGATTTATAGTGGTCCACCCTCAATGTAAGAGCTAAATCCACTTTCAGTCACTGTAGTAATTCATTATGATGAAAAGAAGTTCGATACGTGTATTGTCGCTAATAATTAGACTTCACAACTAAACTACGAGTTCACTTCTAACTAAAATGTTTTTCAGTATCGTTTGTCTACATGGATTCTTATTCCACTGTTGAGAATTTCTCATTGTTTCATAGACTATTCTTGAGGAAATGGTTTGCCTATTTCAACTATTTGATATTTGCTTCTTACATATACGGTGGGGTCTCTCAATGCCCGGTTATATATATGTCTTGATCATTAGTTTAGAAAGTAAAGAACTTGCCTCACCAAAAAACTCTTATGCGATTGGCTTAACTGAATTTTGCTTTTGTTTATTCTCATTGCTGCTCACGCATTGTGTTTATTGGTCCTTGGTGTTTATCATTGATTTGAATTTTGGATTAGTTGTCCATATAAATCACTATCATAGAGTCATGATGGATGACTATGTTCATATCCGATTTATTATTAAATTATTTCTTATGATGACTACTGATCCCACCTAATGAGTACCTACGTATATCATCTTAGTATACAGAAAAAGAAATATTGAATTAGTGGCCCCGCAAAGAGCATAATTAGCAGTGGAAATCTACCAAGCTCTTCTGCTATAGACAGTGCTTTCTTAAAAATTATATATCATGCTCTTGTTAATTGTTATGCCTATTTTATTTTGATTTTCACATGATTCATGACTCTTACTTTCTGTTTGCTTTTCTGATTTTAAGGATTGCGCGTAATTGCGCGTAACATGGATAGCATGCTTAGCTCAACTTTGATACAAATATGGAGTTTTAGTCTTATTAACTTAGGTAGCACCTGCTGCTGGTTAGTCATTATGTGCGAGTTAGTCAACCCTGCTTGTGTTTTGCTGGTATCTGAGGGAAAGTTTACCAAACTATAATTGCATTAATGGAAAAGGTAATGGGTTTGGAAAAAAAAAAAACGGTTAAAAGAATAAGAATGGAGATTATTTATTCACTTTCTAGTGTTTATTTATTTATTTATTAGAAAGCGGAATTGAGCAATTAAATAACCATTGGCTGTGAACTATTAAGGGTGTAAAATTAAATTTGGCGTAAGAATTGACATTCCTTTTTCCTCGTTCCTGTATTATATGGCGCTCACCAAACTACCATTCAACACATGATTAAATGTGAAAGGGAATACTATTCCTTTTTCTCACTCTAATAAGTTTGTTCAGTTTTGTGAATTGCAAGCTCAGGGATTGATTCCTTTTTTTTTTTTTTTTGTTGTTGCAGATGACTATTTATGCGAGTGGAGTCTCTGTTTTGATGCCTGGAGACAACATTCCAACCTTCATAGCGCACCCGGCGCCCGTCCCTTGTCCTCCAGACCGCGTTTCATGGCCCCAACATCAACATACTTCATTGCCAACTCTTCCCTCGAACTCCTCGACCTCAAACGCAAACTCAAATCCACAAGTTCAAAACTAAGAAACAAAATGTCCCCGTGTTTCATGTCGGATTTGATTCCTCATTTTATAAACTCAAGCAGAAGGTACTGAGGAATGTGCATGGCAAGCAATTCTGGGCCACATTCAATCAGTTTGCCCCTTTTTTTCTCTCTGCAAGAGCTCTTTGATTCTGTATATAACATTCATAGATTGGCAGACCAAATGCACTTTGCTTCAGATCCCTGACCATGTTGCGTGGTATCAGATTTTCCAAAATGACTTGGATCCATAGAGATGGATTATATATTGTTGCCCCATCAAATGGATCAATCACTCTGTAATAAAAAAAAAAAAAAAAAAAAAAAAAAAAAAAAGGGGAAAAAAGAAGAAGAGTGTAATATGTATGATGGAACTTTTCAGGCATATGTTACAATTTACATGACATATAATCTGCTTAGCTTCATGATTCTCTTGTTATATTGATGTGCAGCAGTTTGTGAGATGATGCTTTAAAAATTTAAAAGGAAATAGAAAACAAAAACGGAACTTGGAGACTTTTTAATACATTATAGGTTTTTAATATATGGTTGGACTATATTGGAGTTGTTTTAGCCCATTATGAGTAGTGCCCTCCAGTAATAAATAGGAAAATACATGATATAGCATATTTTATACTCATCATTGAAGTGAATAATAGCATATTTTTAAAATTTAATAAATTATAGCATATTGTCATTTTGTTTTTAAACCAAACAGTTTTATTTCTAATTTTACCCCTTTCAAATTTAATACCAAATGGTAACCATAATCTTATCTCTCCCTCTCTCTTTTCCAGCCATGCCGCCGTTTCTCTTCCTCCCACAGCAATCCACATTGATGTCATTGTCGAAGGCTGCCATAGCTAGAGCTCTTCGCTGGCACCGATTCAACTATCATGAGGCATCCTTCTCCAGCGCCGATTCAACCTATCGTGAGGTCTGATTCTTTTCTCTGATTCGTCTCCCTCTCTCTCCTCCATATGTTCTTCTCCCTCTCGCTCTTCGATTCTCTCTCTACTCCGTCAGTTTCTCTCCCTCTCTTTCACCTCCGTCAGTTCTTCTCTCTCTCTCTCTGTTTCTCCTTGGCCGACCGAGACCTAAAGTAACGACTGCTACGATCGGGAACGTCACCGTCGCGTTGCGAGTCGCAAAAGGCTTCTCCATGGAGGATATGAGATCAGCGACTTGCATTCAAGAGCAAATCCAGGATCTCCTCTCTCTGTTTTTGTAACGCCCCTCCGAACTAGTAGCTAAAAACAACGCCGCCAGCTTGAGAAAAAGTTAACTAAAATAAAAATATTACTACTTAATAGAGAAATAATATATATTACAAATATAATCTCCGAACAAAATTCTTAGGAATACAAATTTTATTTCTTAAGATCTCCTAACTTATCGTGGGACCTTGAACCATTCTTACTCAGTCAATTTGAACTTCTATTTTAGCACTTACCTGCATCATGAGAACTATATGAGCGCAAACTCAGTAAGTAAACCATAAATAATTTCGTATATCCACTTTTAAATAGTTATCTCAAATTTTTAGGACCCTCTTATATAATATTATTCTTGTGTTATTAGAACTTCTTTCATATGGCCCATATTATGAAATCTCTTATTCGTCTAGTATTTGGCCTTTCATCATATTTCAATCAGTTTATAATAAACACAAAATTCACATCATAGTCAGAAACACTTTTCAAATTTCATGAAAACATGTTAACAATAATATATATAAACTGAAAATTTTCATTAAAAATATATTACTGTTAGTAGAAAGTTAGAACCTTTTATCAAACATCAACTTATCTTTTATATATATAACGTTGATGAGGTCTTAAGATTGCTAACAAAACAGATGACTAACCAGGCTAGTTTAAATACATATCCACGTGCCATTTTTTTTTTAAATTGAACTTGCTGCAAGATAATAGGTGGACACATATACTAAGCTTTATTGTAAGTAATGCATGTGGCGTAGCAATAACACTCACAACTTAAGCCGTAGCTAAGACAAATGCTAAGTAGCTTACTAACCAAGCCTATAAAGAATGAACTGTCAAGTTTGTATTCTCCTAATAACTGATCTTTCTTCATGTATCACACACATACGTGGTAGTTATCAGTTCTAATCCACTTTCATATGCCACCTCAAACTTTAATAAAAATATTTACAATAAAAATCGTAATATTCTATTTTACTACCACCTTTCTTAATTCAACAAACAATACAAATAAGTTTTTCTCCCAAATCGTCGGATGATTTGGGAAGTGTCGTGATCAGAGATCGTCACCAAACTGAAATTGATGTTGCATCGGCCACTGAGTGTCGTTGTCCCTGCAGATCTTCATTGCGAGAAGAACAGATCTCCGACACTCGATGTCAATCGCCGGCTTTGCGGTGGTCGGTGACACTCAATTGGAAGCAGGTTTTGAGGTTATTTGGCTGGTTGTTTCTTTGTTTTGCTGGATCTTTTGTATTTTTTTTTTTTTGGGTGCATTATTTGGTGATTTTTGTTTGAGTTTGTGAGTTTTAGATTGAGTTTGTTATTTCACGATTTTTGTTCTTTTTTGTTGTAATTTAGTTACTGGTGAGAGTTTCTGATAGAATCTAAAAGTTTGTGATTTATTTTTTTTTATTTTGGATTTTGAATATGGTAAATATTATATTTATCAGTATTAAATTTAAGTTTGAATCTGATAAATACTGCATTGACCAGTAAATACTTCACTAAAATCAATTTCTAATCTGGTAAATATCGTAAATATTTAACTTAATCTAATTCTCAATCTGGTAAATACTGCATTTATTAATAACTACTTTACTGAATCTAATTTTTGATCTGGTAAATATTGTATTTACTAAGAAATGATTTATTGAATATAATAAATACCGCGTTTATCACTAAATACTTTACTGAATAAGTTTGAATATAGTAAATATAATATGGTAAATATTGTATTTACCTTTAAACATGGATTTACCGGTAAATACGGTCACTAAATTTTCAAATAAAAATAGTAAATATGGTATTTATCGATAAATATGGTATTTACCAGTCGCCGGGGCCGGTCGTTAGACTTTTGGATAAATATGATAAATATGGTGTTTACTAGTCGCCGGAGCCGGTCGTCGGATTTTCAAATAAAAATGGTAAATATGGTATTTACAAGTAAATATGATATTTATCAGTCACTGGAGCCGGTCGTTGGCCATCAGTTACCGGAGCCGGTCATGGTGAACTTGACTATAGGGAGAAAAAGTGGATGGTGGAAATGAAGCTTAAGGGTATTTTTGGGTTATTAATAATGTTAAAAACTTAAATCTACTATCTTAAAAAAATATGCTAAAATTTATGAAACATCATACTAAATATGTTATTTCTCTCATTCTTCCTAATAAATAAGTAACACTAACCGGTGGTTTCATTTTTTCAAGCAAAAAAAAAAAAAAAAACATGTGGTTCTATTTTATTTTAATAGCGTTTTAATTGAATTTACCAATGGTTGTGATTTACAGTTAAGGTTGAGTCATTAAATGCGTTGTGTTTCTCACGTCTGAAGTAGTTATTGTATCTTTTTAATTTGAAATGTAATACTCATTTTCCAAAAAAAAAAGTAGAGCTAACGGTCCCACTTCCTTCATGAACTTAAGCCAATGTCGTGCTTCAAAACTAGATTTTGCAGGATTTTTTTATGGTGCAGGGAGAAATAATTTCTGAATCTGACATTAGTACTTACAAATTTAAACTTGGTGTTATGCATCACATTTAAAAGCCAACATATTTGTGAACTTCGAATGTTAAATTACTATTCGAACCTTGTTATATAGTGTACTAAATACACTAGAAATGACAGGGAAAAGAAGGTGAAAAACATAATTTGCATTTTGGAAAGTTCTTTTACTTGGGAAAAAATGGCATACAAAATAAGACATGTTTTATTCAAGAATAATGACTTTCATGTTGTTTTTTTTTTTTTTTTTAGCAGTTGCTCTCGAATTTCTTGTGATTGGGCACTCATTTCCGAACTTTTTTCCTTGAATTCAGTGCTTGAGCTCAGAAACTGATAGCAATCAACTCCAAATGTTAATGGAAGTTCCATTTCGGAAAGAATAATTATACATTTTTTTAGCACCTATCCCCTTGAACTTATCGTAAGTCAACACCATCATCCCCGTAAAAATTATTCTTTGGTGATTCAATCCCTGAATTCGTTTTAGAATTCCCTAAAATTTAATTCTGGTTAACCATTAGAGTTAATTGCTACTCTTGAAAATTTAAAAACTAAATGGCATGTCGTCTTTTGTTCCTAAAACGTCATCTTGTACAATGGTGAAAACGACATGAAAATATACGGCGTCTCCTTTAATAGGGATATGCAGAAAGTAAGGTTCTTTTCCGCCATTTTGATCAATTCTAGGTCTTTTTCTTTATAAGATAATCGTCATTCGTTCGTGATATAAATAAAACATGCCCTTTTTTCGCATAAGAATGACATGTGGGGACGTTTAGAAGGGAGATTCGTGCCATGATTCGAATCATGATTCGTAATTCGCTACAGTATTTTCTCTCATAAAAAACACTCGTAAAACGAGAATGATTCTGAATCTATGAACCAAACGTCCCAGTAGTTCTTTCACACCATCGTTTAAACGGCATTACTTAGGACGATACAACATGTCGTCAGATAAATGTGTGTGCCATTTTAGCTAGACTTGTTTATTTGACACATATTTTTCAGTTATATATGTTCTTAAATAACAAAAATTTGTAATTAAACTAAAATGATGAATATAAAAATTATCATTTCTTCTATATATATATATATATATACACACACATATATATATAATCACACTTATCCATATATATAATCACGATTATGTATGGATAAGTTATGATTAGTTAGTAACAATAAAAATAATAATAGATCATCGTAATGTACTGTAATTACCATCAAAATGCCTTTTTTTCTGCTAATCCTTCATTCTAGTATTTAGTATACACCAACAACGCATATATTAGTACCAAATCAGACAATTCCATTTGCGTTCGATATTTTGTTTTGACCAATATTGTCCGATTTTGCATGAAAAATGGAACAAACCGCGCCCATTACTTGGATGAAAACGAACTTATGTATAGGGACTTGGAAGAGCACCCTATTCAAAAATTGCAGGTACAAATCCCTAGACCGTTGAAAAAGCCAAACTTCCAATCCTCAACACTATCTTTGGTCTCTTCTATTCCTTGGGCTTGATATATATATATATATATAAACCATACAAGACATTCCTTCTTTGTCTATTCAATATGACACGACTGGATTACAAAAGAATGTCGTTTGCTGCATGAATAAGACGGCCAAAGAAACAGTCCAAAACAACTGATATTTGCTTTCGGCACGAGTCATCACGAAAACAACGGGACAAAATATTGCATCCCAATCCCCAACGGCTACAAAGGGGTCTTCCCACAGTACATTCTCAAATTCAAATTGCATTCTCCAAGATACAAAACAGAACAAAGGACTAGCAATGATCTTACGTTCATCATATTAAACTCCGCTTTTCAAGAGCACAGAGTGATTAAGTAGGAAAACTTTGCTCCAAAAAATCATTTTTTTTTTTTGTGTATTAGGGCTCATCTCCAAGTCGGGATGTTTAACATTTTTCTTTCAAGTAATTAGGTTTCGCTTTTTTTTTTTTTTTTTAAAATAATGAAAAAAAATGAAATGAGAAATTATGGTTTTTTTTTTTTTTTTTCTGTTGAGCTATAAACGGTAAATTTACCAAAAAAGGAGACTTTTTTCGGTAGTTGTACTAGTTTCTGATCGTTGAATCTGATTAAAATGATATCAAATTAAAAATGTATGGAGAACAGACATTATTGATACAAATCTAATTATTAAAAAGTAAACAACTAATATTTTATTTTTCTGATCCTATTATAAAAAACTCTCCAAAAGTTAAAAATATGGGAACTGTTTATATCAATACAAATACGTTGCATCATTATTTTTTTTTTTTTCCTTTTTTTTGGGGGGGTGGGTGGAGAGTGGAAAGTTTGTACATTAATGTTAAAATTTTCTTACCGGTATTTTGGAGTCTTATATTAATAGTGGAATGCAGCCGTGATTAGCTCGCTGGGATTTGAATCTCATAACCTTTTGGTTTATGTGTAATAAGCAAAATATTACATCAAATCCAAATTCTGATTTGGTCCTTACCTTGTGGACAATGCGTGGGCCAGCATGATACAAATTCGCCATGCTGTCTCACTGTTATCTTAAAGGGTCAAAGGAGAAAAAAAGAAAAAAAAAAAAAAAGTGGAGAAGCCATTTTTGTAAATTACAAAACAATTCTCCTCTCCTCGAAATTAAGAAAGCAAAATTCCAAAGCAAATGAATTGTCTTTTAAGACTCGAAAGTCGCGAAGCAAGGAACCTTGTTGTCCCACAAAGCACCAATGTAATTCACAAATAGAGCCGACAAGGATTAAAAATACTCTTATATGGAATCATATGTGTGGTAGGGCTTAGGGGCTCTTCCATCAAGCGTATTCCCCCTGGATCATGTCCAAGCCAAGGAGGTTACTCCGAATAGCACGATGATTGAGACGAGATTCGGCATTTTTAAACCACAAGACGCTCAGATTCCAATTCAGTTGTAAGTGTAACCAACCTGCTATTAAAGATATGACCGGAATAAATAATAGAAAAAAAGCTCCATTATAAAGATCTCCATTAGTACGTAAACTGATTATATACTACCATTGATAAACACCAGAATAAGCGATATTCATTGGGCCAAGAGCACTCCCTCGAGTAAAAGCTTCCACAGCCTGTTGACCAAAATGAGGACCCCAAATTGCATGAGCAATAGGTCTTACATGTAAGGGGTCCTGTACCCCATGCCTTAAAGTTTCCTTGCCAAGCTACATGAAACAAATGTCCGGAAGTCCACAAAAAAATTATTGCTAATTACCCGAAATGCGAGGTAAAAATATTTTGATAAAGACATTCTTCAGTAATATCATCATGACTCTCGAAATCATCTAAGGTAATTATTAAGGAGACAACTAGTAGAGGACTTCTTTTCTTTTCTTATCTTTTTTAAAGGGTAACTTAGGATAAGTGGAGGACAATATTGGTGACAAGTTCATAGATGATGAAGAGAAATTATGTTAACGGTTAAAAAATGTAACCTTTTAGCTAAAGAAAAAAAAGACAAATCGTGAACTCAGATTGTTTCTTTCTATCATACCACACTTCAAATTTAAGTTGCATGGTAAATTCTAATAAATATGCTTTAATTTCTTCTCAAAGATTCACTTATATTATACATATTGTTATCTCTATTTTTTTTTTAACTTGAGGGTGGGGGATACGAACTCCACACTTTATGGTAGAGTCGGGAATAAAATTACCGTTAGACTGTATTTATAACCACATATATGGTCATGTACTTAGCCATCAAACAAGTTCATCACAGCTTTAACTCTGAAAGAAAAGGCAAAATTTATTATGACAACTTAATATGTGACTCGATAATGTAATCAACTAAATACCTCACCATATGCAAATTGAAGTAAGAGAATTCTATAATATACAAATAAATAAACAAAAACTTATCGAAAGTAAAGAATTCTTAACCGTCAAATTATTAACAATTTCTAATGCAAATGTGAATGTTAATGTATTATGCTTGACACTAAGAAGTGCGGACATGACATAATTCGCATGTTATTCTATTTTGTGTTTGATGCATAATATTATTTTAAATGTTATATAACTTTTCATAAGAATTATTAATCTTTGGAGCTTATTAAAGTAATTTTAAATTCTAATTTAATTCAGAAATGATAATTTTATCATGATTAATAGAAAAATTAACGCCTCAACTAGTAACTTCATATGTTAAAATTTGAAATGTACTATATTTGATGTTAATTTTGGCACAAAAATAAACTCAATACTTTTCAATAAGGAAATAAGACGTGCCACATTTAGCGTGAAAAAAAAATAATATTACATTGAAGAGTATGTTTCCTCAATAGGTAGATTTACTGATAAAGTCAGTTTCTGACTATTAGATATGATCAAAATCACATCAGATTAAAAAAATATGTATAATAGACAGTTTCTGATGAAAATCTAACGGTTAAAATGTTAATAACCACCTATAATTTATTTTTTTCAATCCTACCAAAGAAACTCTCATATACTAATTGCATATGCTTTTAGACGATGTTTAATGTCTGAGTATATGCTATGTTTGAAAAAAAATACTTTTCAAATGTTAATTTATGATGATATTTTAAATGTTACACCTAGCATGTGTTATAATTTCAAGTGTTAGAATAAATAGAATTTATAAAAGAAAATGTTTAATTTTAACAAGTGATTAATGAGTCATAAAGTCAATACTTTTCTATAAGTAAACAACGTTAGAAACAACAACGTTAAAATTAGAATATATTCAATTATAAAATTCTACTAATAGTATAAAATTTGGCATTGCACTAATGAAGATGCTCCATTCCAATTTTCTCTCACCTTAACCCCTACCTGCCAATGTACAAGCATTGAAGTATATTTACTAGTTATATAAGAAGTTTTTTCTGTTTCCTAGTACGGATTGGTAAATTGAAACCATAATTGAGGGTTCATAATTTTGATTTAAATTTTTTTAAGAGAAAACATCATAATAAAATTAAAATTATAAATTTAACACGTGAATTAAGCAAAATGCAAGTATCACTCCTTACGTTAACTTTATTATATTAATTTTTTATTTAAATAATAATATATTATATTAATAGAATAAAAATGACTCAAATGTATTAAAAAGAGTTCATGAGATTAAAATTATTTTTAATTTACGTGTATTTTTTAGGAGAAAAAATACTGTAGTGAACTATGAATCATAATTCAAATCGGGTATAAATTTTCTTACCAAACACACTATAAAAGATTAAGATATAATTTTATATGAAAATTTTTTATTATAATAAAAAAATTAAATATTACTGTTTATAAAATAAAATTTGAATCGTAAAATAATGGTGACATAAATATACTAGCATTTTGTTCTGAACCAAATGGCCCGCAATACTAGTACCAGAGATCGGGGACCAATTATGTTGGGTGCAGAATCGTCACTGCAAAACTTGAAAAGGTCAATAAATGGCGAATACGTATTCAGGTATCCAAAATGTAAGGGAAAATCTTTTTATCCCTGTCTTTTACAGACTGACCAAATCTTCCCTCCAATCTCCACAATTGACCTTTCACATAATAACTATTTACATTAAACCCCCAACAAAATTTAAAAACAAAATAAAAGACAAAGAAAAGTCATGATATCAAATAATTAGAAACTACTGAACCGGAGATTCATAAACTCCGGCCACTATTTCGACCACATTCCGTTCTCTGGGCGAGATCTATATACACTTTCCGATTCACAGAAATATGAAGCATTCCAACGACACCAACGGGTTCTCAAGCGACTCATCGGCGGTGCTTTTCGTCGGCCACTTCAGATTCTCCGCCGCTCTCCGGTTGTTCTCAGCCGTAGCCCCGTTGACCCGACCCGGAGACCTCGTCGCTCTCCTCGACGACGGACTCCTCCCCGCGCCGGATCTCATTCCCCCACCATCCGCACGCGTCATCGCCGGCGACCTCGATCTCCGAGCCGATCCCTCGCCGGAATCCCTTCTATGATGCTCCGCCGCCGTTAGACCTCTCCTGGTCATCGCCCGGCCCGGATCTCTAGCCTGAACGATCCTCACCGACCCGACACCGTTTCCGTTCCTCCGGCCCGGAGACTGGTCGGATCTCCGCGACGGCGACTTCCCGGCCAGCCTCTGGTCTCTCCTCCCGCCGCCCAGCTCCCCCGACACCGACCGGTGCCTTATCGGAGACCTGTAAACCCTGTGGGCAACCTCGTCGTCATCTTCTCTGGTGAGATTCGTCGTCGTGGAGACGCTCTCGCTGAGGCTGCAAATCTCCGAGATCTCTTCGTTGACGTTCTTGAGCTCCGAGACCTTCTTCTCGATCTTCTCGCCGTCGAGCCTGAAAATGGGGAAAACTGGTTTTGGGCTCGGCGTCATAGTAGTAGCAATCGTACTGGTACTTTTGTCTCCATCGTCTTCTTCGTTTTCTTCTTCTAGTTCTGGGTCGCTTACAATGGGTACGGTTTTGTGTACTTTGGGCTTCAGTCTCGGGGTTTCCGACAGAACTTCCTTGACGGTCTCTTCCTCCGTCGGCGGCGGCGCTCTGCTCTCTCCGGCGTCGGATCGAGAATGGGTAATGCGATTTTTTTGTTTGGGGGTTGAGGAGGCTGTGCTCGGACAGCAACCCATCGTGTTGTCGTTTTCACACTATTTCTCTCTTTGTTTTGGTCTGTGTGAATTGGATCAGAATGGCATTGTCGTTTTTCCGGTGAGGGACTGGATCAGTGGGACTGCGAAAGTGAGAAGTGTGGAGGCCATAAAAGGACTGGTTTGGCCGTGGAGTTAAGAGGATGGAAATAGATAGAATAAATAAAAAGAGTGGGAATTGAGGGGAGGGGGGCGTCAATCGAATGCATTTATTGCATTATTATTATGGGGTCGTTCATATACAGTTTACATACACCTATATAAAATGCTTACGACAAAAAAAAGAAAAAAGAAAAAAAAAAGGAAAGATGTATTTTTTAGTCTTCACATGAATTACGTTACGTATAGTCGTATATTGAAATTAATGGAATGCGTAAACTTTTTCATTAAAAACATTGAATATTTACATTTAACAAAGGAGAAAATTTATGATAGGGGTCGTACTTTTTCCTTATCAATATAGTGCAAATTTAGACCACCATATTATAAATTGATGGCTAAAGAATCAGATTGTGTTGTCTATAAAAATTAAAATAAAAACACCCAAATCTGATAACAATCTTCCATTTCATAAAAAAAAAAAAAAAATTATATTTGTCAATTTTTGCCCATAATAAATTTCAACCATTAACTTGATTAAACTTCTAATCTTAAGCTTTGATTTAAACATATGTCCAAACCCTAATTTAATCAAAAAATATTTTTTTACCCTTTCAAAAATGTTAACGAATAGTAAAAATGGACAATTTAGTAATAAAAAAATAACTTTTATCCATTATTTCAACTCTCTTTCTCTCTTACCAATCAACATAAAGAATTACCATAATCTTCTTCGTCTCTTATATTCTCTATTCAATTTGGTAAGAAAGAAAGAAAATAAAATGAAAAGATAAAAGATAAAAAAAAAAAGTGAAGAAAAACAAGAATGTTGATTTTTTTATGCTGTTTAGTATTATGGGAGGAAAGAAAATAAAAAACATGCTAACAACTATTTTATTGATTATATAATATTAATTTAGCTTTAAAATAGTGACAAAAAGGTCACTTAAGTCAGAAATGAGTGAATTTAAATTTTTTTTAACAAATGTTAAAAAGACTAAAATTAGTGGCCATATTTTAATTCCATTTTTCTCTTTTATTTTTCTTATTAAATAATCTACTCTATCATTTGTCATCTAATAATCTCACGCCTACTTTTTTTCTCTCTGTTTTCCATTTTATCAAAAATAACATAACTCTATCAATCCCTCTTACCGTCGGTCTTACCAATACCACAAGTCTCTCCATTATGTTTGTCATGTGTTTGTTTGTTTGTTTTTTTTTTTTTTTTTTTTTTTTTCTGTAAGAATTGTTGACACAAGATCTTCTTTAATAACTGGTCTCGTGATCTGTGCTTTCATAATTTCTTAGAGGTAAGGTTAAGGAGCAGCGCATGTTATGATGGGGGAGCACGTAAATTTCGCTTCACAATCACCGGGTACATGTGATTGACATGTGAGTGAGTCCAATCAGTATGGAACGCTACACCACTGCACATTCACAGCAGCCCTTTTTTTTATTATTAAAAGAATACACATTTAAGATAATTTAATTCATTAATTTAAATTTTTAATTTAAATTGAGATATAATTTTATATAATAATTTTTTATTATAATAAAAAAAT
>NW_010365891.1:0-1172 GCF_000414095.1 Morus notabilis
TCTTCGCGATCTACGAATGGCACGGGAACGACGAAAACTTTTGGTGTCAAAATGGGGCCCATCATCCTTTAGATCGATGCTCTCTTCGCGATCTACGACTACCACGGGAACGGCGAGAAGTTTTGGTATCGTAACGGGGCCCATAATCCGTGAGATCGAGCTCTCTTCGTACTCTACAATGGCCACGGGAACGGGGACAACTTTTGCTGTCCTAACGGGGCCCATCATCCGATACATCGAACCTCTCTTTGCGATCTACAGCTGCCACATTTTCGGCGAAAACTTTTGGTGTCCTAACGGGGCCCATCGGGCGTTAGATCGAAGCTCTCTTCGCGCCCTACAACCACCACGGGAATGGCGACAACTTTTGGTGTTGAAATAGGGCCCATCAGCGGTTTGATCGAAGCTCTCTTCGTGATCTACAATTGCCACGGGAACGGCGAAACTTTTGGGGTCGTAACAGGGCCCATCAGCCGTTAGATCGAAGCTCTCATCGCGATATACGAATGGCACAGGAACGGTGAAAACTTTTGCTGTCGTAAAGAGGCCCATAATCCGTCAGATCAAAGATTTCTTCGCCCTCTACAACCACCCCGAAAACCGCAACGAATTTTTGTGTCGTAACGGGCCCCATTAGCCGTTAGATCGAACCTCTCTTCGCAATCTACAATGGCCAAAGGAATCCTCAAAACTTTTGGTGTGTAACGGCGCCCATGAACCGATAGATCTAATCTCTGTTCGCGCTCTACAACCACCACGGGAATGGCGACATCTTTTGGTGTCAAAACGGGGCCCATCAGCCGTTAGATCGAAGCTCTCTTCGCGATCTACAACAGGCACGGGAACGGCGACAACTTTTTATGTCGTAACGGGTCCGATAATCCGTCAGATCAAAGCTCTCTTCCCCCTCTACAACCGCCACGAATTTAGCAACAACTTTTTGTGTCGTAATGGGGCCGGCCCATCAGAGGTTATATCGAAGCTCTCTTCGCGCTCTACCACCGGCACTAGAATGGCGACATCTTTTGGTGTCAAAACGGGGCCCATCATCCGTTAGATCGACGCTCTCTTCGCGCTCTAAAATTGCCCCGGGAAGGGCGACAAATGTTGGTGTCGTAACGGTTCCCATCAACCGTTAGATTAAAGAAGCACTCTTCGCGATCTACGAATGG
>NW_010365892.1:0-1735 GCF_000414095.1 Morus notabilis
AACTCTCCTAGCAAGTATTCACCACCACGATCAGATCCTAGTGTTTTGATCTGTTTGTCTAATTGTTTTTTAACCAAGGCCTTGAATTCTTTGAACTTTTCAAAGGTTTCAGACTTTTGACGCTTTAGATAAATATGACCAAAACGAGAATAGTCATCTGTGAAGGTTATGAAATATTCATATCCTCCTCTTGCTTGGATATTAAATGGCCCACATACATCACTATGTATGAGTTCTAGGCATTCATCAGCTCTATTACCCTTTGCTGAAAAGGGTCTCTTGGTCATTTTTCCTTCTATGCAGGATTCACATGTAGGTAGTGAGCCTACACTTAAGGTTTGTAAGGGACCGTCTCTTACCAACCTTTTGATCCTGTCAAGGCTAATATGATAAGCTCAGCCGCCAGCCCCTCCCCTGGATTTGGTTGCGCGGCACACTAGGGTTTCAAAAACCCTAGCATGCGCCAGGGTTTTCTGAAACCTTAGCGGGCCTGCAGACCCTGCCCAGGCAGGGGCCGCAGGCCCTGTCGCTGGCCTTGCCCAGGCAAGGGCCACGGCCCATGCTGAGCGTGCAAGGGCTGCCTGGCTTGGTAGCCCATGCTACGCTAGGCAGGGCTTGGCCCTGCTGAGGCAAAGATGGTGGGCTCGGGATTGTCCCGAGCCCAGGCCAAATAAAAAAAAAAAAATTTTCAAATTTTAAATTTTTCTACAAAAACATTTTCAATTTTTCAGGGATCATGAGAAGGGAAAATTGTGAAGATGCCAAGGAGACAAGATGAAGAAAATTATTGTAATTGTTTTCATTTGTTTTATGGGTTGTAATTAGAAATGAGCCATAGAGAGGTTAAATTGTGAATGTATGATTTATTATTTAATCTCGCATCATTATAACATGCCATATAGGATATAGAGATGCCAATATCAAATTGCCATGCAAACATGTTCATGCATCATTGTAGTTTAATATTATAAATTGTTATAATTATAAATGCAATGGGTAAATTTTATAAAGTGTTATAAAATGCAACAACAACTTTATAAGGGTTATAATTTTGTTGACAAATTATTAATTGGACTTAATTTTTAAAAACAAAATCCATTTTTCAAAAAGCAAAGTGGGAGGGTCGTTTGCGTTGAAATGTTCCCAAGGTCTCCGACTTTAGCCTGATCGTGACACGTGGACGGGTTAAGAACCACCTTAGTGGTCCTCACTTCAATGGGAGAAACCCACAAAACATGTCGCTAAGGAGTCATCAGGTTGCTTAAAGAAGATAAGACTCGAAAAGGAAGTAGTGAGGCGGGACCATCCCTAGATGGATCGCTAGTTCATAACAACCTCTAGAGTCGATTAGTCGGCTAAACACTTAGACTGAAGATCATTGTAACCTCCCATAGGAGCTAGGCAATGGATCTGAGGTGACCAAAAGGATGGTGATTGGTTGCACTAGATGTGGAGACATCCTATGAAGTGGACCAAACGAGAGGAGTCTCGATACGATAGGAGGCTTCACGGACGCCACCCCTAGGTGGGACGTGTTGCCATTTATGATCGTAACACCATAGATGAAACATTTTTTAAGGATTTTCTTTATGTTTAAGTACTTACATTCATGCATCATACTTTTCTTAAAATTAAGCAAAATTGCCAACGCCGCTTTATTTTATTTTTCAGCAATCATGTCTTTAACCCCGATCGCACAAATTCTTAGTACAAACAAACTAGTGGGTGAAAATTA
>NW_010365892.1:1880-3019 GCF_000414095.1 Morus notabilis
GGCTGCAGATATGACCTACAGTATTGCTAAAATGTTCGGCAGCCAAGGCCGTCAAGCCAAGCAAGCTGCGGTGCGTAACTTCATGAACTGCCGGATGAAATCCGGCACTCCTGTTCGGGATGATATGCTATTGATCATAAGTCACCTGAATGAGATTGAGCTCATGGGAGCTGAAATTGATGGGGAGACTCAGGTGGATATGATCCTAGAGACTCTCCCGGAGATGTTCGACAACTTCAAACTCAACTATTCGATGAACAAGTTGAACTATTCACTCCCAGAACTCATGAAGGAGCTTCAGACTGCGGAAACTACTGCTTAAAGGCAAAAAGAGGAATGGAGAGGCAAACCTTGCTGAAGTAAAGCCTTCCACCTCTGGCACCAAGAAACAGAAGAAAGTCATCAACAAGAAGAAACCGGCTGGAAAGGGCAAGAACACTGCGAAGGTGAATAAGAGTAATGACAAATGTCACCATTGCGGAGTAGCTGGCCACTGGAAGCGTAACTGTCCTACTTACCACAAGGAGGTTAAAGCTAAAGGTACATTACATGTTACCGAAGCCTGTTTTGTGGCTGACTCTACTTTTTCTTGGATTGTAGACTCTGGAGCCACTAATCATGTTTGTTGTTCTCTGCAGGGGTTTAGGGAAAGCAAAAGGCTTAGCAAGGGCGAGTTTAACTTTCGCTGGGGGAACGGAGCATCAGTATTAGCAACATCAGTTGGAAGTATTAAATTAGTTTTTGAGAATAGTTTCATTGTTTTGAACAATGTTTATTAGGTCCCGGTTTTTAGGAAAAACCTTATTTTTGTAGCTCGTTTGGTTGAGCAAGGATATTCTTTAGGATTTAATAATGATGTTATTCAAATTCTTAAGAATGGTTTCATGATTACTTCTACAGTCATGATAAACAATCTGTTCTACGTCAAACCAATTATTCCAACGATTTATGATACTGAATTGAATAATGATTCAATTAGGGATAGTAAAAGATTGAGGTTAGACCCAACAGATCAAACCTATAAATGGCATCTACGTCTTGGACATATTTCCAACAGTAAGTGTCGAAGTCGATCTCACCGCTGTTCCAACCGTATCTCGGGGGGATGGCACCGAGCATTGCGGTGGTGTCGAGGACTT
>NW_010365893.1:0-1331 GCF_000414095.1 Morus notabilis
CGTTAGATCGAAGAAGCTCTCTTCACGATCTACGAATGGCACGGGAACAGCGACAAGTTTTGGTTTCGTAATGGGGCCCATCAGCCGTTAGATCGAACCTCTCTTCACGCTCTACAAATGCCACGTTTTCGGCGAAAACTTTTGGTGTCCTAACGGGGCCCATCGGGCGTTAGATCGAAGCTCTCTTCGCGCACCACTACCGCCACGAATATAGCGCCAACTTTTGGTGTCGTAATGGGGCCCCTCTGCCATTAGATCGAAGCTCTCTTCGCGCACCACTACCGCCACGAATATAGCGCCAACTTTTGGTGTCGTAATGGGGCCCATCAGCCGTTAGATCAAAGCTCCGTTCACGCCCTACAACCGCCACGGGAACGGCAACAACTGTTGGCGTCGTAACGGGGCCCATCAGCCGTTAGATTGAAGCTTTCTTTGCGCTCTACCGCCACCAGGGGAATAGTGACAACTTTTGGTGTCGTAATGGGGCCCCTCTGCCATTAGATCGAAGCTCTCTTCGCGATCAACGAATGGCATGGGAACGGCGACAAATTTTGGTGTGATAATGGGACAAAGTTTCGCCGTGCCCGTGGCAGTTGTAGATCACAAAGAGAGCTTCGATCAAACGACTGATGGGCCCCATTTGAATACCAAAAGTTGTCGCCATTCCTGTGGCGGGGGGGGGGGGGGGGGAAAGAAGTATTCTCGCCCCCTGAATTTAGCGTCAACTTTTGGTGTCGTAATGGGGGGCCGGCCTCAGAAGTTATATCGAAGCTCTCTTCGCGCTATACCACCGCCACTAGAATGGCGACAATGTTCGGTGTCGAAATAGGGCCCATCAGCCGTTAGATCAAAGTTCTCTTCGCGCTGTACAACTGCCCCAGGAAGGGCGACAAATGTTGGCATCGTAACGGGGCCCATCAACCGTTAGATTAAAGAAGCTCTCTTCGCGATCTACGAATGGCACGGGAACAATGACAACTTTTGGTGTCGTAATGGGGCCCATCAGCCGTTAGATCGATGCTCTCTTCGCGATCTACGACTGCCACGACAACTTTCGATGTTGAAATGGGGCCCATCAGCGGTTTGATCGAGCTCTCTTCGTGATCTACAACTGCCACGAGAACGGTGAAACTTTTGGTGTCGTAACGGGACCCATCAGCCGTTTGATCGAAGCTCTCATCACGATCTTTGAATGGCACGGGAACGGTGAAAACTTTTGGTGTCGTAATGAGGCCCACAATTCGTCATATCAAAGCTCTCTTCGCCCTTTACAACCGCCACAAAATCGTGACAATTTTTTGTGTTGTAATGGGCCCCATTAGCCGTTAGAT
>NW_010365894.1:0-1788 GCF_000414095.1 Morus notabilis
TTTGATCGAAGCTCTCTTCGTGAGCTACAATTGCCACAGGAACGGTGAAACTTTTGGGGTCCTAACAGGGCCCATCAACCGTTAGATCGAAGCTCTCATCGCGATCTATGAATGGCACGGGAACGGTGAAAACTTTTGGTGTCGTAAAGAGGCCCATAATTCGTCAAATCAAAGCTTTCTTCGCCCTCTACACCCGCCCCGAAAACCGTGACAAATTTTTGTGTTGTAACGGGCCCCATTAGCCGTTAGATCAAACCTCTCTTCTTAATATACAATGGCCAAAGGAACGCTCAAAACTTTTGGTGTGTAACGACGCCCATGAACCGATAGATCTAATCTCTGTTCGCGCTCTACAACCGCCACGGGAATGGCGACATCTTTTGGTGTCGTAATGGGGCCCATCATCCGTCATATCGAAGCTCTCTTCGTGCTCTACAACTGCCACGGGAACGGTGACAACCTTTGGTGCCGTAACGGGGCCGGCCCTTCAAAGGTTATATCAAAGCTCTCTTCACGCCCTACCACCGCCACTGGAATGGCGACAACGTTTGGTGTTGAACCGAGGCCCATCAGCCGTTAGATTGAAGTTCTCTTCACGCACTACAACCGCCCCGGGAGGGGCGACAAATTTTGGTGTCGTAACGGGGCCCATCAGCCGTTAGATCGAAGCTCTCTTTGCGATCTCCAAGTAGCACGGGAACGGCGAAAACTTTTTATGTCGTAACGGGTCCCATAATCCGTCAGATCAAAGCTCTCTTCCCCTCTACAACCGCCACGAATTTAGCGACAACTTTTTGTGTCGTAACGGGGCCGGCCCATCAGAGGTTATATCGAAGCTCTCTTCGCGCTCTACAACCGCCCCGGGAAGGGCGACAAATGTTGGTGTCGTAACGGGGCCCATCAGCCGTTAGATCGAAGCTCTCTTCGCGCTCTACAACCGCCCCGGGAAGGGCGACAAATGTTGGTGTCGTAACGGGGCCCATCAACCGTTAGATTAAAGAAGCACTCTTCGCGATCTACGAATGGCACGGGAACGATGACAACTTTTGGTGTCGTAATGGGGCCCATCATCCGTTATATCGATGCTCTCTTCGCGACCTACGACTGCCACGGGAACGGCGAGAAGTTTTGGTGTCGTAACGGGGCTCATCATCCGATACATCGAACCTCTGTTCGTGATCTACAGCTGCCACGTTTTTGGCGAAAACTTTTGGTATCCTAACGGGGACCATCGGGCGTTAGATCGAAGCTCTCTTCGCGCCCTACAACCACCACGGGAACGGTGACAACTTTTGGTGTCGTAAGGGGGCCCATCATCCGTTATATCGATGCTCTCTTCGCGCCCTACGACTGCCACGGGAACGGCGAGAAGTTTTGGTGTCGTAACGGGGCCCATCAACCGTTAGATTAAAGAAGCACTCTTCGCGATCTACGAATGGCACGGGAACGGTGAAAACTTTTGGTGTCGTAAAGAGGCCCATAATCCGTCAGATCAAAGCTTTCTTCGCCCTCTACAACCGCCCCGAAAACCGCAACAAATTTTGTGTCGTAACGGGCCCCATTAGCCGTTAGATCGAACCTCTCTTTGCAATATACAATGGCCAAAGGAACGCTCAGAACTTTTGGTGTGTAACGGCGCCCATGAACCGATAGATCTAATCTTTGTTCGCGCTCTACAACCGCCACGGGAATGGCGACATCTTTTGGTGTCGTAACGGGGCCCATCATCCGTCATATCGAAGCTCTCTTCGTGCTCTACAACTGCCACGGGAACGGGGACAACCTTCG
>NW_010365894.1:1962-2076 GCF_000414095.1 Morus notabilis
CGGGGCCCATCAGCCGTTAGATCGAAGCTCTCCTCGCGATCTACAACTGGCACGGGTATGGCAATAACTTTTTATGTCGTAACGGGTCCCATAATTCATCAGATCAAAGCTCTC
>NW_010365895.1:0-496 GCF_000414095.1 Morus notabilis
TAACTCGTTTTGTCTCATGTGTGCCCACACACACGTCTTCGTGGATTCTCAGAATTAACGTGGAAGACATTGGTTTTCTAAACACAAAGATTGGAGCGAGGACTGTTCGTGGTCAAAGAACTCAAGTTATCATCCGAGTCGGCTTCCAGGTATTTTTCCTGATTGAGTTCTTAATAAATGAATTAATGAGATTAATTTATTCGTGCATAAATTAATATAATCTATAGAGTATCTCAAAAGTTTTATGAAAATTTTTGTTATACACAATCCGCCTCTTCCCCCCCGCACAACCGCGCTTCCGCAGCCGGATTCGATTCGGCAACCAGCAAAAAGTTGTCGCCGTTCCCATGGCGGTTGTAGAGTGTGAAGAGAGCCTTGATCTGACGGGTTATGGGCCCCGTTACGACACCAAAATTTTTGCCGTTCCCATGGCAGTCGTAGATCGCGAAGAGAGCAACGATCTAACGGCTGATGGACCCCATTACGACACCAAAAG
>NW_010365896.1:0-464 GCF_000414095.1 Morus notabilis
ATGCTCTCTTCGCGATCTACGACTGCCATGGGAACGGCAAAAAGTTTTAGTGTCGTTACGGGGCCCATAATCCGTCAGATCGAGGCTCTCTTCGCACTCTAGAACCGCCACGGGAACGGCGACAACTTTTGGTGTCATAACGGGGCCCATCAACCGTTAGATCGAACCACTCTTCGCGATCTACAGCTGTCACGTTTTTGGCAAAAACTTTTGGTGTCCTAACGGGGCCCATCGGGCATTATATCGAAGCTCTCTTCGTGCCCTACAACTGCCACGGGAACGGCGACAACTTTTGGTGTTGAAATGGGGCCCATCAGCAGTTTGATCGAAGCTCTCTTCGTGATCTACAACTGCCACGGGAACGGCAAAACTTTTGGTGTCGTAACGGGGCCCATCAGCTATTATATCGAAGCTGTCATCGCAATCTATGAATGGCACGGGAACGGTGAAAACTTTTGGTGTCG
>NW_010365897.1:0-787 GCF_000414095.1 Morus notabilis
TTAACGCAATTCTCATAAAAATGATATTTTATTCACTATTTTATTACTTATATGTGATATTGTGCCCTTATAATTTTTACATTAGCAATCTGTACAACACTTTTTTTTAAGGGAGTATCGAATTTAATGCTTTGCCTAATATACATTGGATCGGAAATCAATGTATTCGGTAATCGTCATAAGCAACAAATAAAACTGTTCATTTTGAGGGGAAAAAGAACACCACTTGCACATTGGTTTTTGCAAATTTCAATCATACAATAAAGTAGAGTTTACGTGGAAAGATGACTAGATTCACTTTTTATTTTGTTTAATACAACACGAATAATAATTAAGCTTGTTTTGAAGTAAATCCATGCCCAATGAGAAAAGACAAGACTTTTGCACCATATTCAGGCCAACACGTGGCTTTATTTGTTAATATATGTATTTATAGTATGCTGTGTTATATCAAAATATGAGTTTATTTTCTGTTTTTAATAATTTCATTCAGTACTTTGATTTTTTATAAAATCTCTTTTAGTACCTCATGACAATTTTTTAGAACACGAAAAGACAAAATTATCCTTATTATTAAATATTTAAAAATCTTTTTAAGAATATTAAACTTGCAACCAAGATTTTTGTTTTATATTTGAGATAGAATGAAGTTTATGTGTTTTGTTGCAGATATAAGATTTTTTAGAAAATTTTATTTATAATAAGAATAATTTTATCTTTTTGTACCTTAAAAAATTATCTCGAAGTACTAAAAGAAAATTTTCTAAAAAATTGAGATACCCACATG
>NW_010365898.1:0-1228 GCF_000414095.1 Morus notabilis
GATGTGGTTATTTGTAGGGCCACGTGGAGCGCCATCGTTGTTTGACGTGCCAAAGCATGTTTTTCCGTACAACAGAGGGTAATATTTACGTTTAAGTATTAAGTCCCGCTTTGACAACTTCAATTTTTATGGTAATTGCATTTTGAAAAAGATGTCATTCCGTACAGCTAATACTATCTGATGGTACTTTTTTTAAATTACCATCCCGGTAGACAAAATGCAAAAGGAGAAGGCCTTATTCATTTTGCCGATTCAAGTTTAGAATTTGAGTTTTGCTACAATAAAAAGCTCACAAAAACAGTCACATCTAACTTTTTTGCTACAGTAAAAAGCTCTCACATAAAGTCACATCTCAACTCGAATTAAAAACTCGAATCAACGAACTAAACGGGCCCTTAATTTCTATATTATTAAGTAAGAAAAATTTACTCTAGTACGTTTCACTCGTTCGAGTTAAGAATTTGAGTTAAAAAATAAATTTAAATTAGAGAAATTAACACTATAACATAAAAGGTTGAATTTAAAATTTTGTTAGAGAAAACAATATAGTAAAAACTTAAGTAACGAAATGAATGGGGACGTATATATGTTACCAGTAAAGATAAGCGGTGACGTGTTAGGAGTCTAATATGGTATCAGCTTTGTATATCCCTACCCCAAGAAAAAAGACGAAACATAAAAGGAAGAGTAACAGAATGAAGACCGAACAAAATAGAAAGAAAGTTAAGGGCTTGTTTGAAAGGTATTACTCAAATCATGATTTAGGTTTATTAGTAGGAATTTTGTGAAAGGAGAAATTTTGTAATTCAAGCTCTGCATGAAATAAAAAATACCGTAGCAGAATCATGATTTGAGTTTGGATAAAACTTCTAAACAGCCCCTAAGAGCGAAATGCCTCCTAGGAGAGACGAAACCTTTGCGCTAGCTAGGCAGTCCCCCACCCGACTACCACTACATAAACCCTGTCATGGCTACATTTTTTCCTCCTCAGTTTCACCAGAGTTTGGTTTTTACATCCGTTAGTTTTCTTAAACCATGCTCGTGGAAATTCTTAGTACAGCAAAATCTTTCATTTCTTTTTTCATTACCGGTAATAATCTTGGTTTTTCCATATAGTTTTTATGCTTCTATTGCTTTTCGCAGCTTGTTTGTTCTTGTTTCTATGAGTTTTGGTTTTGATTGGTTTTGATTGGTTTTGAGATTTCTTTAGACTCTTGGATCGGTTTCT
>NW_010365899.1:0-794 GCF_000414095.1 Morus notabilis
ATTTCTCTTTTCGGCTACACCATTCTACTATGGTGTACCGGGCGTAGTCTATTAGGATACCACACCTTCTTCAATCAAGATATCCTGAAACTCTTGGTAGCATTTTGTTCATGGATTCAAATCATGTGATTAGAACCATTTTCGATTTACGTGTATTTTTTATGAGAGAAAATACTGTAGCGAACCACGAACTATGATTCGAATCAGGGAACGAATCTAGGTACCAAACGGATTCTTAGTCCAGGCATTCACCCCCTCGATCTAATCGAAGTGTCTTGATTGGTTTACCTAACTGTTTTTCAACTTATGCTCAGAATTCTCTAAACTTTCTAAAAGTTTCAGATTTCTGTTGCATTAGGTAAACATAACCATATCTTGAATAATCATCAATAAAAGTGATGAAATATTTGTAACCTCCTTTATCTTGGACATTTAACGGTCCACATACATCCGAATGTATTAGCTGAAGAGGTTCTGTGGCTCTTTCTCCTTTCGACATGGAAGGCCTCTTGGTCATTTTGCCTTCTAGACAAGATTTACTGACGAGAAGCTTACTAACTTTTAACCATCATGTACTAGTCTTTCAATCTTGTTTAGACTAATATGATCAAATCTAAGATGCCACAGATATGTGTTATTTATCGTGAGAGATCCTTTGCTTCTTATTCTTAGGTTCGGCAACTTTTGAACTCTTCAATATTTCACAGTGAGCCAAGCATCGGTTTAAACAATATAAACCATTTTTCAAATATCCAGAACATATATCGGAACAATTTCGAAAGATGTGGACTAGA
>NW_010365900.1:0-693 GCF_000414095.1 Morus notabilis
AAACTCGATTAGCGAAGCTATAAGTTTAATAAAATCACATGATAGCTATAATAATAAAATATAATGTCAATAAATAACTTTGAGGTAACTGGTAAATGTGATACATGATTTTAATTTACTAAATTTATTTATTATTCGCTGAAGGCTTCATTAAATCTCGGGTATTACAATTTTTGCTACTAAAAATTTTTTTGGTAACAAAATGTATTCGGTAGCAAAATGTATGATAGTCGGGGACCAAAAATTTCGGTAGTAAAATGTTTTTGGTAGCAAAAAGTGTGAGCTTTAGCACCCTAAAATTTTGGTAGCGAAATATATTTGATAGCAAAAAGTACGCGATTCAGTCACTAAATCTTTGGTAACAAAAGGTATTTAGTAGCAAAAGTCATGAGATTTAGGGACCAAATATTTGATATCAAATTGTATTTGGTAGCGAAATGTATGAGATTTGGTGACTAAATATTCGTTAGCAAAAGATATTTGGTAGCAAAAAATATGAAATTTAAGGACCAAATTTTTGGTATCAAAATGTATTTGGTAACAAAAAGTATAAGATTCAGGTACCAAATATTTAGTGGCAAATAACTAATTTATTGATACCAAATTTTTTTGGTCACCAAAACTGAGACAGATTTATATACCTTTATTTTTTGAAAAAATATATATAAATAAAATACCAAATATTAATTTAAA
>NW_010365901.1:0-2647 GCF_000414095.1 Morus notabilis
AAAAAAATTAAATATAATTATTTTTAAAAAAAATTTATTATAATAAATTTTAAATTTTAAATTTAAATCAATAAAATGAATGATGTCACAAATATTTTTATTTTGGAATGGATGACATTGTTATATTTGTATATAAGTCTTAAGCCATAATTATATTTTTATTCTTAATTAACTACTTTTTAAAATTAGTTACACAAATTGACAACTATTCAGAAAGAAATATATTTGGAATTATATTATATTAGTAACTTATATAATGGGCAGATTAATAATATTATTAAATTAAAAATATATTCTAAACACGGAGGATAAGAGTGATAATTTCGTGTAAATATTTCAATAAAGAAAGAAATATTAAAGCGATTTTTGTACCTGGAGTCCCCAAACGTAGCATTTGATTTGGGTGTCCATTTTGAATATTTAGATAATTGAATTCTTAAACTTTGATTTTTTGAGTTTAGAATTCAAGTTAAAATGTGATTTTATGTGAGAGTTTTTTACTGTAGTAAAAAAATGAGATGTGATTGTTTGTGAGAACTTTTTACTGTAAAAAAACTCGAATTCTAAATTCGAATCAACGAAATGAACGAGGCCTATGTCCTTCCCACTCTATCTCGCTCCTTCTCTCTCCAACACCCTTTCCTTCTCCTATGCACCTTTCTCTGTTGGAAAATGACATTAAGTGCGTAGCAGAATTTTAAAATTTTAATCAATGTCAAAATCAATCAAAAACATGTTTATAATGATATGTAACATAAATACTAAAGATCTAATCATACCTTTAGAGATTATGAAAAGAACACGTCTAATATATCAAAGCGTTCTAAATAGCAACCGGAAGAGCTTCAACTAAATGATCTTCTTTGCTATTCTCGTTTCCACGATCGAAGTGTAAGTGGGCACACATCGTTCAATCTCCCATTGGTATTCTTAAACTCCTTCCAACCACAAGAGATCAAAAGGAAAATTAGATCTTGAGAATTAATCAATTTTTCCTCTCAAGAATCCTTATCAACAGTCCCAAAAAAGTCTCTCAAGTGACCTAATGAATAATGAGACTTACCAGACTATTTATAGAGTTTAGGAAGTCATATTCCCACAATAATTAGGTTTCCCAAAGTCTATCTTGTGTCAAACATCGTATTAAGTCAGTTTTAACACGTCATCAGTACTAACCGGTCGACTGCACACAAAGCCTTTATAAACTCACCGGTTGACTGGTGTATGACACGGAACAGTCTAAAAAGTTACATACCGGTTGACCATCCCGGTCACCGATCGACTGGTCCTTGTTCCGAATTGCTTGATTCTCAACTTATTCAATACGAGAAACTTACATAGAGCTTCAGGTTTAATTCAAGTAACCCATTATAGAAGTTACTTGATCAAAATAATCATATAATAACTTTCCCATATTAAATAAAACTCAAAACAATAATTCAACCAATTTATTTAGAATTAATTTAATAATTAATTCACCTGATAAATTACTCATGAATTAATCACTGATCGCACATTGACTTTGAACCTATTTGCAGAACTAACATAAGTTACCAATATGTAGGAAATACGTCGTATCCTTACTAAAAGTTATATGAGCTAGCAAATGGACTCGATGGATAAATAGAGATCAAGCTCCTATAATCATGATAGTACTTGTTAATCGAAAAGTTTATTACATGATTATAAACTCTAGCGCTACTATACTAAAAGCCTAGAGCTATATTCTCAATCTATATAATATATTTACAAAGCTCCGAATAGCTTCCGTCCACGACTTATTATATTAGTGCATTATTCCCAAAATATATCCATAATCGACTTCAGGTCAAGTCATATTTTACCTTTCTGATTATATTTATCTTATGTTTAATTATCAATCCATTAGAAAATCCACTATTCGTGCCAATCTAAATAGTAAACCATTAGATTATAACACAAAATAGTTTTATGGCCGAGCGCTCATATTTTTCAATCTGCGGATAATGTCATAAAAGAATATCATTGACTCTTTATAATTGCTATGGATTCCCTATCTATGAATAATAAATCTAAGTACAGAAGAGTAAAACCCCAAACTTACCAGTAAACGTACATTTACATAATATCAGGATATTTACTTTTGGTATATCAAATGATACAAGTTAAGCATACGCGTTCATTATTCATCTCAAGATTAAGATGGCCACATATAATTCGTCATAAGTGAATTATTATATTCAAACGGAATTATTAATTAAAACAATTCAACTTTGATCCGATCCAATATAGATTCAATCACTAGGAACTATATTAATGTCTCTACTCACGGAGTCTCACATCCGACGACTAAGATAAGCCGTTTCCGTTAAAAAGTAGACAACATAACAATCTTAACAGTAATAACGCGTCTAACTTTATTCTCTCAATTGTGGACCATATTATTTAAATTATCATCTTTAAATTCTTATTTTTTGCATGTTATTCTCATTACATGCATGATTTTTATTATATGTACGATCTAAGGACTTAAAATAATAGTATCAAACTTTCAATTTACTTATCGTACATTTAATTAATATGAACGTAAAAAAAATAATATATATATAAAATAAATAAATCTTTATTAATAATCAAAATATCTTTGTTACGTTTATTTTTAAGGACA
>NW_010365902.1:0-1327 GCF_000414095.1 Morus notabilis
TCCGTAGACGTCGAGGGCTTTTCGCTCGGTGGGGAATAGTCAAGGCCACATGTCGCATTATCGTTCATCCATGTGTCCGTCACATTTTCCCACACAACACATCATATCAGAGTTTAAATTTTAAATCACAACCGTTCAAACTAACACTCCGTTTGGTAAGAGAGAAAGAAGAGAGGATGGAAAGAAAACACATAAAAGAAAGAAAATGTGAAAGAAAAGAATGAAGTTGATTTTTCTTTATAGTGTTTAGTATAATGAGATAAAAGAAAACATATAATAGCCTAAATTACTATTTTATCAATTGTTTAATATTAATTTAGATTTTAAAATATGGACATAAAAGTAAATTTAGCCATCAATGAGTGAATTTGAGTTTTCCTCCCAATATAAGAGAGATAAAAAATGATGGGCTCCACTATAATTTTTTTTCATCTTATTTTCTTTTCTCTCATCTCTTCATTCTTACCAAACAACCAACTCGATCATTTTTCATCTAATAATTCTTCTACTCACTTCCTTCCTTTCACTTTTTCATCATATCAAACATAGTGTAAATGTTGACTTTCAAGAACAAATTTTTACTTTTTACAAATAAATAAAGATTGAAATTAGAATTATGAACTCTGAAACCCTGAAACTAAATGCAATTTAGGTCTCGTTTATTTCACCGATTTGAGTTTTCAGTTTTAAGTTTTTACAGTAAAAAGCTTTCAGAAAATGTTACATCTAACTTTTTCTGCTACAATGAAAAGTTTTCAGAAAATGTCACATCTCAGCTCGAATTAAAAACTCAAATTCGCGAAGTGAATGGGGCCTTGAGATTTCTGAAACATTGAAAATTTGCGTTTAGCTTTTGTTATTAGTTTTTTTTCTTTTTTTTGAAAGTCAATTGGTTGAAGATCTGCAAGTTGTATGTGGACAAAATTTGGGTTTGATCTTTGTTTTCTTAAAGTCTATTCGTGAATTTTTGAATTTGCTTTTTTTTTTTCGCTAGTAAGTTTGAATATGTGATTGAATATGGGGTTGAAATATTCCCTTTTTTTAATTTGTGTTCGCTGATTTCGGAGATTGGATAAAAGAGCAAATGACATCGGTTGACCTCATAATCTCATTACTGGATCACGTGATTTGCACGTGGTCAATTCCGTACAAAAATTTAACAGCGTTTTTTATTAGACTAAAATTGTAACGAATTTCAAAAAAAAAATAAATAAATAAGAATTAATCTGCTAATCGCGAAAAATCAAGGAGTCAATGCAAAAAAAAAGTCAAAAAAAACTTTTTTATACCATCCACATTCATTTCTCCTCAGTAATTTTTCATTTTC
>NW_010365903.1:0-362 GCF_000414095.1 Morus notabilis
TTATTTTTGACAAAACGACGTCGTTTCGTGACATCGGTAAAAAATGACAGGTCATTTTGCTGTTGAAAGATTCTTGTCTTTTTCACAAAATGACAAGTCGTTTGTAGAATTTTTTTATCATGAAAAAACATGTCGTTTTGATGCATCTAATAACAATATGTCTTTTTGTTTGTGAAAATTTTCCCCTTTTTGTCAAAATGACATGTCATTCTGTTTGTGAATGTTTTTTTTTTGTCATTTTGTCTCTTTTTTGTAGGCACAATGATCGTGTCCTTAAAATTTTATGAAGTCATTTTTATTATATTTTATTTTATTTTTCAAACGTAAAAAATATAGAAAATCACAAAAAAGAGAATATTCAT
>NW_010365903.1:411-537 GCF_000414095.1 Morus notabilis
AAAACGCAATGTCGTTTTGTGGGTTTTTTTTGTCAAAAAGACATGTCATGTTATTTGTGACACTTTGTGGTTTTGAGGAAAACGATGTCTTTTCTCGTCATATCAAAAAAAAGACATGTCGTTTCG
>NW_010365904.1:0-764 GCF_000414095.1 Morus notabilis
CTCGAGTTTCATAGTTGCTTGCCACTTTTCCTTATCAGAATCATCCATCATAGCCTTAAAGATCAATGGATCCTCCTTACCGTCATCAACAGTGATGATCTGTGCTTCCTCAGTATACCGGCCAGGTAACTTGCTTACCCTCCGAGTACAACGAGGTGCCATGGGAGTTTGATTAGGAATCGTGGTCTTATCTCTTAGCATTTCAACAACTCTTGTTGATTATGGTCCAATCTTATTGGAAAGTAACTTTTCTAGAACTACTTTGCTTCTAAGGTTGAAAACTATCATATAGCCATGCTCCAGAAACGTGGCATTTGTCGATACAAATACCCTTTGATTCTTGTGACTATATAAAATAATCCCTCTTGTCCCCATTGCATATCCCACAAACATGCATATTTCTGATTTTGGTTCCAACTTCTTAGTCTATTATTTCATCATATGAGCTGGACACCCCCATATGCGAATATGCTTCAAAACTGGCTTTCGACCATTCCACAACTCTAGGGGTGTCTTTGATACAGACTTAGATGGTACTAGATTCAGAATATACATGGTGGTTCGTAGGACAAAACCTCATAATGAAGTAGGAAGTGAATAACAACTCAACATTGATCTTATCATGTCAAGCAAAATCTAATTTCTCCTTTCGGCTACACCATTCTACTGTGGTGTACCGGGTGCAATCAATTGGGATACCACACCTTCTTCAATTAAGAAAACCCAAAACTCTTGGTCCAGGTATTCACCCCCTCGATCTAATC
>NW_010365905.1:0-550 GCF_000414095.1 Morus notabilis
TGTGTTTACAATGTATCAAGTCAATACTATACAGAAGATGAATGTGAGAGAACAATCTTGGATAGATGTACATTGAAGGCGATAACATTAGAGATACTTCTCATAGTTCATAGTTCTGTTGATCAAAAAAGAAAAAGAAAAAGAAACAAAAGACATTAGAGGTACTTTTAAAATCCGAAACCTTGAAATAAACAATATAATCAGACTATTTCTCATAATTAAAGGGGTAAAGATTGTGGAATTGGGCTCTTGGACAAATTGGAATTCTACACAAATTGAGGGGAAAAATTTTAGATATTAATGATTGCGAAAAGATCATATGAACCTTTTGGGTTCAAACAAATTTGAAAACTGCGGTTTAAGGTGTTATTCAAACTGTTGTTTGGATACGTAATTACAATGTAAAATCTTGACAAGGAATAAAATCTAAATATGTGTTTAGATATGTTCAAAATACATGAAGAATTTGAGTGATTATATATGATTAAGAAGTAAAAATCCTAAAATGAGAGAATAATTTTAGACTCTGCGAAATAGTTGGTTTGAACCA
>NW_010365906.1:0-970 GCF_000414095.1 Morus notabilis
ATGACATAATTGGCATCAAAGCTGAAAGTAGGGATGGCAATCTGGGTAGTGACACGACGATACGACTCAAAACCCGCACAAAATTAGTGGGTTTAGATTTATCATAAATAGGTCCGGGTCAAAATCAGGTCGAACCTGTGAAACACGATTAAATAACGTGTCATTTTCAGGTTGACCTATCAACCCGCAATTGACCCGCCATAATCCGTTTATTAAACGTGTCATATTTAAGTAACACGATTATACAACCCGTTTATTACCGAGGTTAAAAAAAGTTTCACTATTTATTATTCTCTTTCTCTAATCTCCCTCCCAGTCCAGCTGCGGCCGCCTCTCTCTCTCTCCACTCTCTCTCAACTCTCTCGGTCTCCTCCTTTCTCTCTCTCTCCACTCTCTCTCAACTCTCCTCTCCGCCGCCTGATCTCAGGCCACTGGACAACCGCCTGATCTCAGTCCACCGGACCACCGCTGCTTCTCATTTCTTCTTCTTTCTCTTCTTCTTTTTTCCTCTCCACTCGCCACCGGTGTTTCTCCGCTGCAAGCAAACATGGTCACAGTAAAATCCATCCCCGTTCGTTCATTTCTTCCTTTTGGATTTCAATTTACTTACTTGTTTTTTCTTTTCCCTAACTTTTCTTTTCTCGTCTTGGATTTCAGTTTTCGCATACTTCGGATTCAGAACAGTTGTTTTTGCTTGTTCTTCTTCGGAAACCGAAACAGGTATTTCGCCTCCATTTTTATTTCTTGTTTCTGTACATACTTTGATTCAACCTTGGGGAGGCAGGGGAAAGGGGAATAGATTCGTCCCTATTGTACATACTTTGATCTATGCATGTGGTATTGATTTGTTATTTGATTTCTGTAATGTTGTATGCTTTGACGCGTGTGTGTATGGTACAGATTAATGTTATATTGCTTCCCTTTGTTTTACTTTTTTTTTTGTTTTGGTTTTACTTGCTAGCTAGCAAGT
>NW_010365907.1:0-620 GCF_000414095.1 Morus notabilis
GCTGCAGCGCGCGGGCTTAGCAAAACAGACCCGAGAGGTCTGTTTTGCGTAGGCGGCAGCGCCCAGGCGTGCGCTGCAGCGCGCACTCCTGCGCGCGCTTGTATCAGTCCACTCTTCCCGAATGTGTTTTAATCTAATTTTGTGATATCAAAATTGAGAGATATATTACAATCTCTCTAATAAAAAAATCCCTACAACTTAGATAATTTTACCACGCAAAAGTTCAAATGCAATAAAATTTTACTAAGAAAAAATAGTACCTTACAGGTTCATAAGAAAATGATTATAAAAAAATAGTAACAGATTAGTAGTGTTGTGCTATTGTCGTGCATTTAATAATCATGTCGTGCTAGACATGCTCACTTCCTAGCGTATCGTGTTGGGCCTTCTCACTTCATTATTTGTTGTGCTCATATATTATTATTTGTGGTTTATATTAGACTATAAAAAGTATGAGGATGAATAAAAAAAATCACATGATGATCTCAATATTTTTTTTAAAAAAACACATGTTAGAATCTGACACTTTAACTAAAAAAAAAAGTGAAATTTTTATGATTGTTCATAAAAGTTTTGAGAAAACAAAGTTGTGATTGTCCCACAATATGTGAAAGAAAAGA
>NW_010365908.1:0-230 GCF_000414095.1 Morus notabilis
CAGCCGTTAGATCAAAGCTCCGTTCACGCCGTACAAACACCACGGGAACGGCAACAACTGTTGGCGTCGTAACGAGGCCTATCAGTCGTTAGATTGAAGCTCTCTTCATGATCAACAAATGGCACGGGAACGGTGACAAATTTTGGTGTCGTAATGGGACAAAGTTTCGCCTTTCCCGTGGCAGTTGTAGATCATGAAGAGAGCTTCGATCAAATAGCTGATGGGCCCCA
>NW_010365908.1:375-582 GCF_000414095.1 Morus notabilis
ATGGGCCCCGTTACGACACCAACATTTGTCGCCCTTCCCGGGGCGGTTGTAGAGCACGAAGAGAGCTTTGATCTAACGGCTGAAGGGCCCCGTTTTGACACCATATGTTGTCACCATTCTTGTGGTGGTGGTAGAGCCCGAAGAGAGCTTTGATATAACCTCTGATGGACCGGGCCTGTTACGACACCAAAAGTTGTTGCTTTATTC
>NW_010365909.1:0-559 GCF_000414095.1 Morus notabilis
TTTTAAGGCCTCGTTCACTTTGTGAATTCGAATTTTTAATTCGAGTTGAGATGTGATATTTTTTTAGAATTTTTCACTGTAGTAGAAAAAGTTTATGTGACATTTTTTAATAGCTTTTTACTGTAGAAACTTAAAACTGAAAACTCGAATCGGTTAAATGAACGAGGCCTAAAAAATCCTCTTTTACAAAAATAATGCGTTAGTTAGACATACTTTATGTCACTTTCATTTTTATAATTATAGCAATTGTCATGTACACTTCTTTTCTTTTCTTCTTTCATAATTTCTTTCTCTTTCTTATTTTTGTTTTATAGGTTAGTGAAACCATTAATATTGTTAATTAATTAGAAATTTCTCCTTTTCAACGACACTATCTTCCAAATGTTGCTGACATGTACGTATCCTCATGCTCACATGGGTGTACTGTGTATGTGTACGTATACTCATTTTTTCCATGTTCATGAATACTAGGGGCCTGTTTGTTTGCGTTTTCATTTTCGTTTTTCACGATTTTCAAAGTAAAAAAATGAAAACGGATGTTAAAAACGTGTTTGGTGCA
>NW_010365910.1:0-1226 GCF_000414095.1 Morus notabilis
GTAATTTTACCTGAAAGAAATGAGATTTCTCTAATAGAATTAGAAAAAATAAACTATCAATAGTTATCTATTTTTTAATCTTTAAATTTATATAAAAATTATTTATTTTACATATTTTTTTAGTTTAACGTGAGTTTAATCTATTCCAATAATAAAAAATTAGTAGGAGCCCTCCTGAGAAAGTCTAGAAATAAATTAATATTATGACTGACTAGAGAATCTCTTTGGCAGACATTGGTTCAGGGGGTTGGCACTTTGCCACAATTACAAACGTGGGCATGACGTGCGTCTTCTTCGGTAAACTGTTTTGATGAAGACTCGCATGTGCTCAAGCTGATCCAAAATCACCTACAAATAACCATCAAACCAATAACCATCTGACACCTGGCACAAAATCCATGCAGAATCTAAGTTGAACGGCTGATGAGTGAGAGTCAAAAGTCAAAGATGAGATTTCCATGTAAAATGCTTATTATTTTCTAATCTATTTCCTAATTTCTCTCTCTTCTTTTTTTTTTTTTTTTTTCCTTTCTTGTTTCTAGAAGAGAAACTACATAAGCGTTCAATACAAGACATCAATAAGCATTACTTACTGAATAAGACATTTACAAAATAGACCTCTCTTTTGATAGATATAAATAATTTAATTATGACGTGTTCAAATAGGTACTCACCAATAATTTACCAAACTAATAATTTACAAATTAAAGAAAAAGAATCAAATTGACCAAAAGTGACCCTTACATTGACCCTTGAACTGCGGTAGAAAGTCTCAAGCAATTAAGGGTTTGAAAAATACCCTCCACTAAAACCGTGCTTTTTGGTTCTAAGAAAGACCTTAAAAATTTGCATACTCTATTGGTTTTGTTAGTTAAAAGGTCACTTTCTTGTAGTGTCAAATTTGACATTATAATAGTGATAATTATGCCAATAAGTAAATTTAGTATCCCAAAGCTGGCAAACATTATATATAGTCTACTTGAAATAGGATTTACTTAATTCATTTAGTGCATTGACCAAAACCATGGAAGCATAATGTGACGAGATCTAAGAAAACCACATACAATTTTAAAATAATTGCAGATAAGGGGCTAATCATTTGTATAAACACTATAATAATAGTAAACAAAAGCCTAGTGAGGTTGGAAGAATCTCTATGCATATATAAACAATATTTGGCAATTAAATTGCAAATTGTTAATTTCTTTTGATAATCCTAGTAATTG
>NW_010365911.1:0-539 GCF_000414095.1 Morus notabilis
GAATACTCCTAGAGATCTAAAATTGACATTAATCTTTTACTGATTTTGTAAAATCACTCTCATTAAAAGTATCGTGTGCGTCTCACATGTTCATTCTATCAAATTTTTAATGGTTTTTATCATGGAGGGACTGAAAAAATGCATTTATAAAGCTCAAAGACTATTGTTTGGTTGGGGGATTCGTCCCCTGATTCGAATCATAGTTCGTGGTTCGCTACAGTATTTTCTCTCACAAAAAATACACGTAAATTGAAAATGATTCTAATCCATGAACCAAACATCTCCACGTGAGATTTGAAAGTGTAAGAAGTAAAATAAAACGAGTATTTTTTAGGAACCAAAATTAAAATAACCAAAAAATGAATTATAAGGTCTGTTTGTAAAAATAAACTTTTAGGAGACGTTTTTTTTTCTATATTCGTTTCTGATTCTGAATCATGATTCATGATTCTCTACAGTATTTTTTTCTCATAAAAAACACACGTAAAATGAGAATGATTATGAATCATGAGTTTAAATATATGAACCAAACGATCTCT
>NW_010365912.1:0-1154 GCF_000414095.1 Morus notabilis
CATGTGATTAGAATAATTTTTTATTTACGTGTATTTTTTATGAGAGAAATTACTGTAACGAACCACGAACCATGATTGGAATCAGGGGATGAATCCCCCAACCAAACAACCTTAGTGTTCTGTGGTTCAATATGAGTTCAATTGCACCAAAAAGCCATGGAGAAGGTAAATTATCACAACTCAAAGATGTAATTAACTTTATTTGGGTGTCACCACCATTACTTAGAGACTTGTGTGCAAGTGGGATACGGGCCGGTCTTGAAGCAAATTATAGCTTCGTTTAATTTAGTTTGTTAATTAAGGCTTCGCTAACATTTTTTAAAAGCAACTTTTGGTAACATAGACACATACCGGATACTCCCTTGCATACTTGTGGTGACCATTAATTTAATGACCATTGGATACACTTTGTGATAGAATCTTAGAAGGAACTATGGGTAGGTTTACCAAACCAGAAAAGAATGTAATGAAAATGGTAATAGAATTAGAAAGGAAAGTAATAAAAATGTGAATTATTGATTTTCTTTATATTATTTTTTATTTTATTTATTTATTTAATAGTGTAACAGGAAATAACCGGATCATATGTTAATTTTTTTTGCCCTAAATGATCAATTAAAGAACATTTCAATTTTTTAAATAATATGGCATAATATAAGTAGTTAGACACCATCTTAAATATTAAAATTAAACAGATGATTTGAATAAAAAACAACCCAATCCTCTTTCTATAGTTAAAATAGGAATTTTAACAATGCGATTACCAGATTATCCTTTTGAATACTTAAATAATCATTGACTTACAACATAATTGAGAATGAATATCAAGGCAGTGTAAGGACTGGTTCCTCAATCCAGTTCTTATATAATGTATTTATTACAAATTTTGTAAATAAATATGTAATTAGATGGCAAAACAAATCACTCCCGGTTCTTTTTTCCCATTCCATACAAAATAATTGAACTGAGAAATAGAAATATTAAAGAATTAGATAAAATTACAAAAATAATAATTATTATTTTTTTATCATTTTATTATTTACTCTATTAAAAATTATTCTTGTAAAATATGAGACGTATTCTGTAAAATATGAAAAATATTCTGTTAGAAAAATAAAATATTCTGATAGAATATAAAAAATATTCAGCCATAA
>NW_010365913.1:0-1254 GCF_000414095.1 Morus notabilis
CGTGTAAGTCATGTGATCAGAATCGTTGGCGATTAATACTTTAATCGTGAAGATTTTTAAAAAATAATAACAAAAGAGTGTCCGTGTAAAAAAACAAAAAAAGCTTATTAGTATTAGTTCATAAAGCTACATAAGGGACAAGAAACTTGTCCTCAACGAATGAAATTCGGAAGCACATCATCAGCTTTTTCATTATTATTAGTTGAAACACGCGCGTAGCGGGTGAGTATTCTTATATTTTTTAGAGGACTAATTTCTTTGATTTCCTCATTCAGGCCTGTATATAAACTCAAAACAATCTGTAAATCCAACTAATCTCATCCTAACTCAATTCAAAAAAGACAACTTATAACATTATTTTTTATTTTTCAGCCCACTAAATGTCTGGTTCGAGGTGTTTAGGACGGTTTGTAGGTTGAACCTATAATAACCTGCACACCCCACCCCAACCTACACAAACACGCCTGATAAAGAGCCTATGAGTGTAGACTGATAAAGATAGTTATTATTACAGTACTTGTTTTGGATGGATTTGAATTAAGTTTCTAATTTATGTTTGCTTTATGTTTGATGTTGGATGAACTACTTTGCTTCATGTTTGATGTTGGATTGAACTTTAAATTACTATCTATTTGATGATGGACTAATTAGTATTATTTCTATTTGATGATGAACTTTGAATGTTGAAGTTATGTTTGATTATCAGTACTGTTTATATTTGATGATTAGTATTATTTGATGATGAATTTTGAATGTTGGAGTTATTATTTCTATTTGATGATGAACTTTAAATGTTGAATTGAACTTTGATTCTTTAAACGATGAACCCGACCACCTAACTCACCCCACCCCACCCCAACCCAACCTAAATATTATTGCGTTGTGAAATATTTTTAACATCACTAAGACTAAATATGTGCAACCCACACTTTTTAAAGAGTAACAACAAACTCTATTTCGCACTGACTTAACCCATGTACCAGCCATACTCTCATTTATGGGCAAGACCTTTTTCCATTGGTGATTCCCTCAGTATGTTCGTAATCAATGATTCGATACACATTAATATAATCTCTACGAGAGAAACTTTTTTTTATCTTATTAATATGATGGTTTTTCATGTTTAAAGAGTTTATCTATAAGATTAAGATTAAAAAAAAAAATATACTACCAATAATTTTATATTTTTTAACTGTTAAATTTATATTAAAAAATATTTATTTTATATATTTTTTAATTTAATATAATTTTAAC
>NW_010365914.1:0-979 GCF_000414095.1 Morus notabilis
GACTAGCCGGAGGACCAAATTTCATGGTCGGGAGCTCAAAAATGCGCCCGGATGAGATGTAAATGCTCCAGTCAATCTCTACTTACTAAGGACCTTCTCACTCTCGTTCTAAAAAATAAGATAAACGTAGTTTAAGACCATCTCAATTAAAGAATAATATAAGTCAAAAAGGTTATTGATAGATAAAAATCTTAAAACAATGTATTTTGAGGGTGAGTTTACTAATTTTTTAAAATAATAAAAAAGAAATGAAAAGAAAAGAAAAGAGGAAGTGAATGGCATATTCACTTCTAGAAATACTAGCTGTCGTCTATAATGTAAGGGAAAGCTTGTCATTATCGACATTTCGCTTGTCGTTTGATAACGATGGGCCATGTCGTTGATTGAAAGTTTTTTTTATTATTATTGTTATTATTATAAATAGTCATCTATTGAAAGTTGCTTACATTTAGACTTCTTTCACTTTGTAGATTCGAATTTTTAATTCGAATTGAAATGTTATATTTTATGAGAACTTTTCACTGTAGTAAAAAAAGTTAAATGTGATATTTTCTGAGAATTTTTTACTATAGAAATTTAAAATTGAAAACTCAAATCGGTGAAATGAAGGAGGCTTTAGTTTGAAAATGACCACCATTTATTGAAAAAAAATCAAGAAATTGATGCCCATTGCCTGATGGAGCGACATTTCGTTTTCAATTGAATAAGTTCACACCACGTTGCAAAATTGTTGTTTTGTGTTAAAACGACATGTAGGCCGTCGTTTACTTCAGACAACGACATCCTTTTTACTTTAAAGATTAAAGGCTTCAAAAAAAAGAGATATTCTCTAGAACGCTGACTTACCGGTAAATTCATTTTTTTTAACCGTTAAATTTACGTAATTTTTTAACTTTTACGTAATTTTGTATAAATTTAACGGATAAAAAATTAACATATCGGTAAGCCGGCGTACCGGAGAAGAACCAAAAAAAAAAAA
>NW_010365915.1:0-883 GCF_000414095.1 Morus notabilis
TTTTTTTTTCTAAACCAAAAGATGAGAGAATGAATGAGAGAACGAATCTGATTGTTGTGAAATTATTTTTCTCTTCATTTGTTTTGTTTTAGAAGTTCTCATTGATGAATTATATGTCTATTGTCAGCGTATTTTCTATAAAGTTTTAGACTGTTTTAGTGCTAATCTCTTCACTTCATTTTTCTCTTCTTCTAAGTTGGCTTTTTTGTGTGGGCAGTTGTGAATTTTCAAGCACAAATCCCTTCGCTCTTTGAGTCTATTTCACTCTCAGTCTCTAACATATTGACTCTGAGATCGTTTCAGCTTCTTCAATCAGGTATTTCTTTCTCTCTCTATATATATATATATATACATGTATGTATATATATTATGTTTGGATTTTTTGTTCTCTTTGCTTTTACTATTCAAATCAAAACTTATTTGTCTATATGGTATGGTTTTTTTTATTTACACTACATTATTATATAGATATATCTATATGTATATAGGAATTGTCTCTAATTTGGTACCGGATTGGGGGGTACATGTATATTTCTTTTAAAAATATGTATATCTTTTCTTAAAATATGTATAATGTGATGAGACACTTATAATTTATCTAAACTACTACATACATGTTTTTAAGAAAAATATACATATTTTTAGAGAAAATATACATATTTTTAAAGAAAAGATACATGTATCGCTCTAATATGATACTGAATTGGAAACTTTACCTATTTATATATGTATATATAAATTAGCCCTATACTATAAAAATTTTCAATTTTTTGTACAATACAACAGTGTTTCCCGCAACAACGGGCTTTTGGCTAGTTATTACTATATTCTAAAGGAAACACGTTCTGCACTGTCCATCCGCACTCATTTACTATTTTTACAA
>NW_010365916.1:0-1950 GCF_000414095.1 Morus notabilis
ATATATATAGGAAAAATATACCCTTATATATTGGAAAAATATCGAATTGGTCAATTTTTAATGAATTTCATTTTCCAAGTCATCCGTGATCGTTTTATCAAAATAACCATTTAAATTTGTTTCAAAACTCTCTACATCCACCATCATTTTATCCCATGCCATTTACTTCAATTGAGATTAAAAAGTAAGAATGTATTAAAAGTTATGCCATTTACTTCAATTGAGATTAAAACGTGAGAACGTATTATAGTTCTTTTCTAATTTCTTCTGTCAATCTCAACACCAATATTCTCCATTGCAGCTGTACAACTTGGAAATGCTACTTATACAAGGCCCAGCACAATCAAGCAACCTAAAATCAGGCACAGACAGCCGTGTTCTTAGCCAGTTGCTAAGCCAGAAGCTTGTCCCAACCAAAGAGCACAACCCCATAAAGCGCTGCTACAGAAAGTTTGCATACTTTGTGGAGGACAATTGGAGAAGAATTTGGGTCGTGGCCTTGTGGCTCGCAATCTGTGCGAGCCTCTTTACGTGGAAATTCATCCAGTACAAGGATCGGGCCGTGTTTGATGTAATGGGCTATTGTGTCACCACTGCTAAGGGTGCTGCCGAAACACTTAAGTTCAATATGGCCCTCATTCTCTTGCCCGTTTGTAGAAATACAATTACTTGGCTTAGAAGCAAGACCAAGTTGGGATTAGTGATTCCCTTTGACGACAACATTAACTTTCACAAGGTAATACTATTGCACTAAAAAAAAAAATGAAAAAGACTATAGACCACTACTATCTTTAATCACCACATTATATGCAATACGACATTGAACCATCTTGTAATATTATTAAGAAAAATGCATGTAACAACAGTAAAAAAAAAAAAAAGGGGAAAAATGCAATACGACATTGAAAAATGGATGTCTAACACCATGAATGATAAAAAAGAAAAAAATGGGCCCCACCAGTAGGTGGTACAACTAACATTTCTTAATGTTAGGAATGTGACATTACATACATGTACCCTGTTGTTGAAATTTTAAGATAAAAACCAACTTTTTTTTTTTTTTTTTATCTTCAGGTGATTGCTTTTGGGATTGCGGTTGGGGTTGGCCTGCATGCTGGAGCACATTTGACATGTGATTTTCCTAGGCTGCTACACGCTACCGACGAGGAATATGAGCCAATGGAGCCATTCTTTGGGGAAGAACGGCCGGACAACTATTGGTGGTTCGTAAAGGGCACAGAGGGCTGGACCGGGGTAGTCATGGTGGTGCTAATGGCCATAGCTTTCACCTTAGCACAACCTTGGTTTCGCCGCAACAGGCTAAACCTCCCTAAAAGCCTGAAAAGACTCTCTGGCTTCAATGCCTTTTGGTACTCCCACCACTTGTTTGTCATTGTTTATGTCCTCTTTGTTGTTCACGGATACTATCTCTACCTCTCCAAGAAGTGGTACAAAAAGACTGTAAGTTCATTTTTCAAATACACAAGTGACCAATAAATTTTATACATAATAATTTTCTTTACTACAATTTTCTAACTCTGGCTAAAATGTCGTGACAGACATGGATGTATCTCGCTGTTCCGGTTGTTTTATACACTTGTGAGCGCTTGATTCGCGCGTTCAGGTCTGGGTACAAAACAGTGAGAATCTTAAAGGTAATCAATCTAACGCTTGCTTTTCATCACATTGTTGTTTAAGCAGTACATACTTGTGTAATTAGTTAGTAATTCCATGTTCAATTTTCAGGTTGCAGTTTATCCTGGAAATGTCCTTGCACTGCACATGTCTAAACCACAGGGATTCAAGTACTCAAGTGGACAATATATATACCTAAACTGCGCAGCTATATCCCCATTTCAATGGTAATGTCGAAGGATTTCTTTTCTCTAAAGTTCTTATATTTCACTAGCTATCATTATGTGTTATGTATTGCCCCTATAAAAAAAAAAA
>NW_010365917.1:0-515 GCF_000414095.1 Morus notabilis
CTCCTTGGCCTTTCACTAAATGGGGGATTGACCTCATCGACCCACTACACAAGACCCCCAAGGGATATAAGTACGCCATTGAAGTTGTTGACTACTTCATGAAGTGAGTTGAAGCCGAGCCACTAACAATGATATCAGAGGAGAAATGCACAAACTTCATATGGAACAACATAGTCTGCCGATTCGGTGTACCACATTCCCTTATATCAGATAACGGGAGACAGTTTAACAATGATGACACCAACGAGTTCTGTGAATTGTTGGGTATCCATAAGAACTTCTCCTCTGTTGTATATCCCCAGTTCAACGGACAGGTCGAGGCGGTCAACAAGATCATCAAAGTTATGCTAAAGCGGTGGCTCGATAGCTACAAAGGAAAGTGGGCAGATGAGCTACCAAAAGTCATGTGGGCCTACAGGACGACCACGGGGGAAACCCCACTCTCAATGGCTTATGGGGTGGAGGCAGTCCTTCCAGTCAAAATATCCATTCCTACCAGCCGAGTGATACGGTAT
>NW_010365918.1:0-1381 GCF_000414095.1 Morus notabilis
CTTGTTGCGAAACTTTCAACAAACAAAGAGTTTGTTTAGTTCGCTAATTTAAATTTTTAATTTGAATCGATATGTGATTTTACGTAAGAGTTTTTTACTGTAATAAAAAAGTTAGATCGTGACTGTTTCTGAGAGTTTTTTACTATAACAAAACTTAAATTTTAAACTTAAATTGATGAAATAAATAGAGGCAAATTGTTTTATCAATCATTCATGGGCGATTAAAAAATTGACAAACCTACCAAAATGAGTGTTAAATGTAGTTCTCTCCATTTCTTATGGGTGAAACTTTAAATAAGCAAAGCTGACTTGACGTTTATTTATGTCATATTTGGTGTTAAACATGTTCGAGGTCTGTTCCCGCTGTGCTGACGTGGACAAGACACCTCATTGTCGGTCGGATTTATATTCATGGACCCCACTAGTGCTGGCGTGGTGAGGCCTCTTCCAGTCATTGTCCAGGTGTCTTAGATACATAACTTTCATATTGAATTGCTGATTATTGGGGCTGCGGATTCCGGTTTTCAACCTAAATTAAAATATAATATTTTTTAATAACTTTTAACTGTAACAAAAAAAAAAAAATTATATGTAATATTTTTTAAAAGTTTTTAATTGTATAAATTTAAATTAATAAAATAAGTGAGATCTTAAATTTATTTTATGAAACTTTTTTTTAGTGTTTCTTATTTTTTGAAAATATTAACGTTTTTTATTTATCGACTGTTGAGTCTGTATTAAATCTAATTAAAAATTAAATTAGATTAAAAAATAATATAGATCTAACGGTTGATAAATAAAAAATATCAAAAAGACCAAAAAAATTCCCTTATTTTATTTCTTCATATGCATATATATATATATAAAAGAAATTTCCCTGTTGATGAAATTGAATTGTATTTTTCCACAGGTGAACGAGACTTTTCCACACTTTTGGTCAGTTTTAAACTTTTCTCACACATCATTAACCAATTACATGTAAAGAAAATAATATATTCAATAAAAAAATTTGAGAATTCTTTTGATAGATAATTTTTCATATTATTCTATCACTAGAGTATTGTTCTGACCGTCTTTTATTCTGTCAGTTTTATTTTTTTTTATTTAGTGCAGCTTTTATGAGACCAAACATTTATTTGATCAGATATGTCTATTATAAAAAAGTTCTAAAAATCAGGAATTTATTAATTGAGAAATATATATTTACATATACATATGCATATATGGTATGAACTGGATGTTAATATGCCTTAATCTTAGCCATGGATCAAGCCGTGTTATGATATAATGAGAATCCCATTCCCATCCTTTAGGAAGAAAATATAGATCAACAATTTATAGAAACACCGACGTGTGTGCATATATATATATATATATATAT
>NW_010365919.1:0-738 GCF_000414095.1 Morus notabilis
TTGAAATAGATTCTAATTTGTACTCCTAACATGGACCGGTAAAGAAAATTTTGTAGATTTATACTTTTTGCTTTTTAGGCAAACAAAAATCGTTTGACTACCCGAGAAAGTTGTAGATTACAATTTCCTACTTTGATTCAACATCTTTACTTTTTAATTGATATTCAGCCCATCAGGTCATAGAGAGATTATTGTGTCTTCGCTTCATTAGTTATTTGATTTTTCTTGCTACCATCTTCGATTAAACGATTACTTTCTTCGCTCTGTGCCTTCATGACAACCCCATTGGACTTTACTTAGTAACTACTGAGAATCAACTAGAAGGAAATGCTGAGACAAAACGTTACTGAGACACAGTGCATGATCATTCATAGAGGACAAACAATATATATTGGATGCGCTAGATGAGAGTTTTCGTAAAATTTATCTAAATTAAATGACTGATTTTACTTTTCTTTAAGAGGAAATGCTTAATGTCCATCACGTTTTGTGGGCATTAGGTAAGATTAGAATAGACATTTTCATTGCTTGATCTCTGAGGCGAGTTTTTACGGCGAATTAAAGACCTTGAAAAAAGGTAATATTTCTAAATTATTTCCGATTCTCTCACTTCTCGTGTCATATCTGAAGAAATATTCCCATTCTGGGTTGAGCTTTCGTTACTGGGACAAGAAAAATGAAACGACAAGAAGTGGTACATGAGAAGGAAATTCTTAATACATTATCACTGACAAGAAA
>NW_010365920.1:0-802 GCF_000414095.1 Morus notabilis
TCGGGGGTTCTAAATGCGCGAACCAGAGATTCTGGGTTCGGTCCCCAATAGAGTCGTCAATTGTTAACGGTAGAATTTCACCAACAGAATTATGCCAGGCTACCTCTGGGTATACCGTTAGGTTACCGGCTTAAAATCGTTATATATTTGAGTTAATGCTGCCAAGGTGCTTTTAGTGGTGTGTTCGATGTAAGAAATATGGGACTGGTACTTGAATAAAAGTAAGAACGCAAGGTTTATAGTAGTTCACTCTGTTAATGAAAAGCTACATCCACTGTATATCGCATATATCTTTTTCCTATCTTTTATTACATCCGAAAAAGAAAAGGTCCCCCCGATCCTTTGAGGCTTTGCCCTTTTGATAGCCCAAAGATTACTTCTTGGGCGGTTCTTCTTCGTAAGCCTATCCACTCGAGTGGCCTATGATCTTATGGGCCCAGACCATAGTCTGTCAACACTTTTTGCACTGTTCACTCATCCACTTTGTCCCCTATTACGGCTCTGTGGATTCTCTGTAATTTTCCACTGTCCGTCTTAGACGGTTTAGGGGTTTCTAATTAATTCCTGTACCACTGACATTATCTCAATCTAGACGCAACTCTTTTGTCCACTTAGGGGCCCCACTGGGGACGTGGGTCCTCATTTATGTGGTATGCTTTCTATACCTGCTCGATATAAGGCCTAGCGTAGACCCTCCATCAGTCGACTGTTGGTCACCGAATCGAATTCGGATGCGGAAGCGTGGCGGTAGGCGGATCATGTATAACAAAAATTTTCATAAAACTTTTGAGATACTTTATAG
>NW_010365921.1:0-916 GCF_000414095.1 Morus notabilis
TGTTCAATTCCTGCCTGAACTATTAAATTAATTATGTGACACGCACACCATTGATGAAAAATTTTCCTCCAAATGCTGGTTTCAAACTACGTTTGAACATGTTAATTACAGCCGTGTTAGCTGACGCATTATCAAAAGTAATATTTAAAACTTTATCTTCTATCCCATAAAACCCAAAAATTTCCATTATTGTTCCAAAAATAACATTTGCGTTATGAGGATATGGATATAAATGAAAACCTATTATTCTCTTTTATAAAACTCGTTCATCGTCAACATAATCGGCCGTGATGCATAAATATCCAGTTTTATTGCACCCCTCCCATAGATCAGAAATACAAGCTTAGGGAGAGCAGTGAAATCAAGGAAGTTTGATGTATCCATTTTCTGGAAATTGATTGAACTTAAACTTTGTAAATGAAAGAGCAAGAAAATGAGTGATCACGAAAGAAAAGCTTAGAATCAAAATCAATGAGACAAGATGAGAGATAGAATGAAAGTGAGATGAGAAGTTGAGAGTGAATTGTTGTGTGGGATTTATGGTGGGATTAAGGGGTATTTATAGGGGATTTTAGGGGCTTTTTTCAGATTTGACCGTTGGGCCCTACGAGGGCCCAAGGGTCACAATCCTCACGGGCTGGAGGGCTTTTTGGCGGGCCTGGGTCGAACTAGACTCGGGCTGGGCCGCAGACCTTCACAGGCTAGGGCCGGACTTAGGCCGCGGGCTGAGAAGCCGCAGCCCAGCCCTAACCCATCAAATGTGTCGGGCCAGCATGGCCCGTAATAGTACCGTACCGGGTTGTGCCGAATTCGGCATTGTTACTGGCTGGGCTGGGCCTTCCATGGACGGTGATAAGTGCACAAATGTGCACTTTTAATGTTCATAATTGTCAAATTATTTTATCAAATTTGTGAT
>NW_010365922.1:0-2727 GCF_000414095.1 Morus notabilis
GGAAGAAAAGAAAGGAAAGAAAAAGAATCTGCCACGCGACATGAAGTGAATAGAAACGAGGCTATTATTTAGATTTAGCGGGATGCTATTTATTCTGAGAGCGTTATTTCTACAACCAACACGGATCTTTTATGTCTTATGGCAAATGAATCTTTTATGTCTTATGGCAAATGAATCTTACAAACACTTTTATTTATTTATTTAAATTTCAGTTTGAAAGTTTCTTTTTACTTTTAAAATTAATAAAAAAAAATGGTGCATTATTTGGTTCAACTATTTAAATTGTTGATTTAATTTGAGTTGTGGTGCATTGAATTGTGATTCGAATTTGTATTTGAATGTATAAATAAATTGTAATTTGAATTGTGAATAAAATCCTAACTTGTTTTGATAAAGTGTTGAAAATTGTTATTAGAGTTTTGTAACAAATCTTATAAAATCTCATTGTAAATGACATTTAAAAGTATGCAATATGGATGTGGATTTGTTTATCTATTCATTATGAACACATTAAAAAAAATCATCTTAATCGAAATTAAATGAAGAAGTTGTGATATTTTTAAGTTTGAAATTGAAGAGAGAGAAAAAGTATAATTAAAATTATTTTCACTGTGAAAAATAATTATTATTGTTAGAATTCAAGAGGGTGGTAAATTTTAAAATCTAAGAGTTTAAACTATTGTTAATAGTTTGAATTGCTTTTGAACTGTCATCTACCAATATCAATTTAAATCTTCAATTACAGTTTGAATCCTAAATAATAATTCGGATATCGGATAGTTGAAATAAACAAGGGCGAAATAAACGCCTCTTTTTTCCATTGTTCAAGCAAGCACGAGTCCAAACTCGTTGACCGTCAAAATCTTGAAGAAATCAAAATCAGATTTTCACAGCTTGTAAAGTTATTGTGAAATTGGCTTCATTCCACCAGAAAAGAAGAGAGCAAAGCCGCTCTTGCGAGGAAAGGACAGAGATATTGATGCATGAGCATAGTTAAATTTGGGAGGCAGCCTATATGGTCTAGACCTTAAAAAAATGTGTGCGTCCACGTATTCGTAAGGACTCTTTAAAATAAAAGCTTCAATAAGTAGTGTTTGAGGTGAATTCTCGAGTTTTATCTTAATTATTCAATAAAGATTTGTAATTCAGTGGCTCCCTCTTATGGGAGTACCACATCGACTAAATATTGAGTTAATTGGCTTTTGTCCATGTATAAATGACTTTACCTTCCGAGTCATCTCAAAGTAAAAGTTTTATAACAGTTCAATTCAAAATCAATAGTTAATTATCTCTCGGTATATAGTTCTTGCCATTAAATCATAAAAAAAAAAAATTGGCCATAGATCAACATAAATTAAGCAGCATGATTGCAAGAGGCCTAGGAATATGAGTGGGGTTAATTCACATGCACACTTTGATCAAGAGAGTTATCGTTTGCATCATAAAGGAAGAGAGTTATCGTTTGCACCATAAAATAAGACAAACTGATAAAAAAATTATAAATGATCTAACGGTTGGGGTGATTGTTCTTCCTTAATTTATTGAGGTAATTGAGAGTTGCTGAAAGAGATATACAACACAAACCTCTAAATTTTTTGATATCTTTGTCTATGTTATATCCTAGGCTGTTTGATAAATTTGTATTAATATTGTTATTTAACTCATATTAGTTCACATTAAATGAACTACAATTCAACTCATTAAATGAATCCCTATATATTTCATTACGTCTCATTCTTTAAGAGTTTAACTAACTTTGAATCCAACTAAATTACAAAATCAACAATGTTATCTTACACTAAATGCATTATATGGTTGTCAAAACCTCAACGTGCTCTAATTAAAATCCGTGCACATACATGGAGTTTAAAGCAGCCAAGAGAGCAGCCCCTATCTTTTGAACGTTCTACGGCGACATTCTTTGAGATCTTGGTTCCTAGAAGCTCAATAATTGCGTCTTGTAAGTTTCTTCTGTATTGTGGATAGTTTTCATACAACATTCTATCCATAGTAGCCACAACCACTCTCTTCTCAAAGATGATGCCTCTTGACTCTTCCTCCATCCTTTGCAGGATACCTACAATCCCAGCACTCCCTAACCGGCCTCCTCGCTTCACGATCATGAAGCATACATGCACAACAATCCTCTTTGCACTTAAATTGGATTCGACCTGATTCCAAGAGTAGACAAAGGAGTAGTTCATTGAGTGCAAGATATCTGAAAACATCAAAATATCCTTTTCTTTCTTTCTTAGAAACATTGCAAGAATGTCGTTTGATTGATGGAAGTAGAAAAGGTGGAATGAAGGAAAATACTACCGGGTAAATTATGTGCGGAAGCGTCTATGGTGGTCTCCAATTCGACTCTAGTACAAGATCGTCACAGTATAGCCTCACAATACTCCAGTCACGAACATAATTTTCATGCTCAAAGTCACGATCCTCCACAATCACAAACATAACCACGTCCTTGATTGTAACGGTGTGTGGTCATTACACAGTTATACTCAAACAACCACAATAATCCGCAACTCAAGAATCTATGGAAGACTAGGAGAAAGAGAGAGAAAACTAGATTCAACATATTTCTCTCACACACTCTTCAATTTATGCCTTACTATCTAGTTATTTATAACCACACCTATTATAAAGGGAGCAAGCACAAAATATAGAAAGTATCTCTTTGGTTATTTATCACAGAGTAAGTTATTCAATTACTTAATCCAT
>NW_010365923.1:0-1987 GCF_000414095.1 Morus notabilis
GGGCTGAGTGGGGGCAACCGCCCACTGATTTTTTTGAAATAAAATTTGACGTTTTAAAAATTTTAAACTTTTTAATTTTGCCCCACTTAGATATAAAATTTTCATACACCCCCAGTAAAGTTTAATTTTTAATTTTATTTTTATATTTTTCCATAAACAAGTACTTTACTTATTTTCCTTGTGAGCTTTTTTAATATGCTTTAGGATCTATATATTATATATATGTGAGCGCTTTATGGTGGTTTTTTTTCATCTTTATATCCTACACTTTAAGGTCAAATATATGTGAGCGCATACATTATATTTTATATTGTATCATATTTACAATTTATATTAAATAATTAGTGTACCATTACGCCCCTACTAGATTGAGAGCTAGCTCCGCCACTGTGTGTGACCCCTACATGTTGATCTAGTGGATAATGTTGATAGCGTAGTTGGAGGGGAAGGGTTATGGTGAAATGGGTAGGAAGGGTCGCCAGATTTTCAGCCGTCGATGCATTCTGCATCCATGCAAGTTTCAACTCCCTTGTCGCGATGGTCTTAGAGATGCATATTGTGCACAGAACACTACTAGGAGCCGGTGGTGTGGTCGCTGTGGCTCATAAACCCTACAATGGTTCGGGTTCGGTTTAACACCTTCAACCTATGATTCTGACATGGCCAAACAATACCACGTACAGGGTCCACCATTAAAGAGACACCAAATCATCAAAGTCATACAGCATATTAAACACCTATTTAAAAAGATTTGAGCCTAATTAATTATATAAGAGTTATACATGTGAATGATAAGAATTCATGACAGTGGGCGACAAAGCAAAAAACAAGTGGTTGTAGGCTTACTATCGGTGGTGGTTGCATGGTGTCAATGTCGCGTGCCCTAAGTCTCTCTCACTAGCAGTCCAGAAATCAAATCCCAACATCGTCACAAAAAGAGTTATAGGCCTAAAAGTGGCAACCTTACCTATGGTGGGGATAAAGAGATAGTAGTGGACAGGTGAAACCTATGTTATTCGAGTTGAAAATTTAAATTAAAAAGTAAATTTGTGTAAGAGAAAATATTATAGTAAAAAAATTAAATTTAAATATTTATAAAAGAAAACAATGTAGCAAAAAGTTAGAATTGTGATTCAAGTTGTGAAAATAATGAACTCTTAATTTCTTGATCATTCTATCGATGACATTAATTGATTCTTTTTATAGGCGCTGAGTGAGGGTGAGAGGATACCAACGATTCTTTTCTTTTATTAAAAAAAGTGATCGAACGTAGTAAATAGCAGATTTTTAAAACTAAATTAAGTAAATAGTAGATTTTCAACTTATTAAAATAAATAGCAGTTTACCATATAAATATTTCGTTTACAAGTAGTAAAAAGAATTTTTACACATAAATTTTCTTTTTACAATTGGTAAAAATATTTTTTTTCTACGTAAATAAAGATTTTTTACCACGTAAATTATTTTTTACCAGTTACAAAATAAAGTATTTACAGAGCAAACTATTATTTACTTCAAATAGTTTTAAAATCTGTTATTTACTTAATTTAGTTTTAAAAATCTACTATTTACTATGATTTTTGTTAAAAACATGACAATTTTTAAAAATACCCATTGAAATGAAACCTTCTTTTAATTTCTACCTCTTAATATTAGCTCATATGTTTTTATCTTTTAGACTAAATTAGTCAAGAGGTAGTGTTTTTTTAAAGAGATATTTTTAATAAGTCAAGTATTTAAAGAAGTAAATTCTATAATTTTTTCTAAAAAAAGAAAAGGAAAAAAAGCAGTTATGGTCTTAGACTCCTAAGGGCCATTGGTTCACACATTTAAACTATGATTTTTAATTATGAAATTTGAAGTTTAAATTTTTTTTATGAGAGAAAAATAATATAATAAAATTAAAACTATAAATTTAAGGGAGAAAGAGAGAATTATACTAAGACTTGAGATGAATTAAAATTAATAGGCCAATAGTTTACATAAG
>NW_010365924.1:0-651 GCF_000414095.1 Morus notabilis
TTTTTTTCTTTTAAAAAAAAAAAAAAAAAAAAAAAAACTAAAATGTTTGATGCTAGGCGAATTGAAAGCTAAACAGTAGTAATTCTGAGGATTTTCCTCCAAAAAAATAGATATATTTCCTATGTTATTTTTAATACGTGTGAGTCATTCAGTGTGAATACTATGAGAAGAACATAAGCCGCCACAAAAAAAAAAAAAAAAAAAAAAAAACCCCCCCAAAAAAAAAAAAAAAAAAAAAAAAAAACCACATGATCAAGGAATGAGAAGAAATAGTAATTTGATATTAAGAACCAATGGTCCCCTCCAAAAAATAATACTAATAACAAGTCCCATGCACTAACTTAATTACATGAGGAGAAGAGTGCGATAATTACATAAACAATGGTGACGCCCATGGATTCGAACTCTTGGTGCAGCTCTTTCTTAGAAGAAGAGGTTTGTGGTGTGACTTCTCTAGAATAAACGTAAGTTGGATGACCCAACAGTACGCTTGCCTTCACCATATACTTCCCAATATAGCCGGATCCACCGATCACTAATATTTTGCTCACTTCACTCTCCATATTCTTTTTTATGTCTCTCTATCTCTACAATATGTTATTGCTTTTCATTCTATTGTATTTATAGCCACTAGGATATAATTTTTTTTTT
>NW_010365925.1:0-1200 GCF_000414095.1 Morus notabilis
AAATTGGGTCATCATATATATATATATATATATATATATAATACTACATTATACTTCATTAAACTACAAAAAGCACCCCAAAATAATTATATATCCTACCACCCAGTTGGTGTAGGACAAGATGCTTGTAGTGGATATCACCTAGTTGGTATGTGTTACGCTTCTTTGATATCAGTTACTTTATCTCGCTAATTACTAAAAAAAAAAAAAAAAATAGACGATAACGTTTGAAGTTAATTAACGTGACAACAATGATCACGCATATTTGATGTCATGGAGAGTTTTAAAGAAGTCGCTAATATTTTAACCTTTGGAATGATTTTTTTCCCCCCTTTTTTGCTAGGAAACCTTGGGATGATTGATCTAACGTTTGTGTTTTTTATTTCATGGAGGCCTAATTTATAGTTCATTGAAGCATTAATGTTCATCATTGGTACAAGTACTCAAAATCATAATAACTATCATCATAGTTTCCTAAAGCTTTAAATCCACAACATTTTATTGTATACTGTCACTTTTCTTCTCATTCGGGTATTTTACAACAGAAATCATTCAAATAAAGTCTGAGGTTGTTGTACTTTCACTTTGCAGTAGTGTGATGGAGACGTACCAAAAAGAGATGAATGGATTATCTGAGAAGATGTTGGAGCTGATTCTTAGGTCACTGGGGGTGAACTACGAAGATATAAATGGGCCAAGCCCAAAACTAATTATCAGGCCCTCCTACAGTTGAACTCTTACCCAGTCTGTCCAGACCCAACAAGGGCCATGGGCCTGGCCCCACATACCGACTCTTCATTACTAAACTGTCCTCTACCAAAGTTGCGAGGGCCTCCTAAGGAGAATATTGGGTGGGTGCCGGTACACCCAGTCAATGATGCACTCGTTAATCTGGGAGACATGATGCACATTATGACAAATGGAAGGTTCAAGAGTGTGGTGCATCGTGCGGTTGTGAACAAGACACATCATCGGGTGTCGGTCACGTATTTCTATGGCCCTCCAAAAGAAGAGAAGATATCACCGTTGACTCAAATGATTAATAGTGATCATCCTCCTTTATATCGTGGAGTGACGTAAAAAGAGTATCTTAAAATCAGTGCAGTATACTTCGACATGGTACTTGAGCTCATTAAAGTTTAATGCTCGTGATGTATGACTTGGTTTTGCTGCCCTATGAACACGTTTTTTTAAGAGCTT
>NW_010365926.1:0-1660 GCF_000414095.1 Morus notabilis
TACTGGTTCGAGTTTAAAATTTAAATTTTATTATAATAAAAAGTTTTTATTAATAATCACATATAATTTTTTTTATTACAGTAAAAAATTTTTACATAAAATTATTCTTAATTCGAATTAAAAATTTGAATCAGTGAATTAAACGGACTCATAATTTTTTTTTTAAAAAAAAGAGGAGCCGGCCCTTGACAGAAACAAGAGAGAGATTGAGAGGTCTAAAAGGAGGGTCGTGATCAGAGCTCCGGCTTACCTCCAGGTGTGTCGCGAGCTCCCGATGCTGAAATTTTTAATTGAGAAAATTTTTAAATTTATTTTTAAAGGGTATGAGTTTGAATTTTTACTTCTTATTGTTGATTAATACTCTTTAACTAATATAATTATTTGACTAAAAAAATATTAATCAAGAGTAAAAGATAAAAATTTTAACTCATACTCTTTAAAAGGTATTTATCTAATTTTTTCAATTTAATTATCATTCTCATTTAGTTATGGACTTTCTAGTGATTGGGGTTGATAGAAGGTGAGATGAAGAATGGAGGTTGCTGATTGGGAGTGTTATTTCAACACCTCTGACGTCTGACGGCCAAGATTGTCTTGACCTATGCAGTGGCGAGAACCTTGTGGTGGTGGCTATGCTATCTTTAGACTCGACTTATACAATCGTTTGACTTGTTGAAGGCAGAGAGCAGCCTTTCTACATTTATTTGACCCGAAAATCTGTCACAGAACCTGAGTCTCAATTCGAGTAATCCATAATTTTTTTCCTCCCCGCATTCTCTTATCCATTGCGACTGCTCTCGACTACGAGATCTAGTAAATGAATGTAAAGACATCGTTCTTGAATGGCCATCTTAAAAAAAATATCTATATTTACTAGTAAATACGATCTTTACCGATAAATACAATATTTAATTGTTGCTGGTCCCTATGGTCAGATTATTAAGGTAAATACATATTTTCAGGTAAAGATAATATTTTCTAGTAAATATAGTATTTATTGATAAATACGCTATCTACCGCCTACCACGACGGCCGCCGGTCAGTAGTCACCAGCGATAGCCGTCAGTCACTAGTGCCGGCCATGGTGGACTAGAGGGGAAAGGAGAGAGGTGAGAATGAGAGTGATACTTTGATTTTTTAATATTGTTAGAAGCATGTATTAAATTATACTATAAACTACCTATTTTAAAAAATATGTTGTAATTTACTAATCACCTTATCAATTATGTTATTTCACTCCTCTCCTTTTTATTTTTATTGTAGTCTCTTACATGTATAGGTCCCTTTTTTTGGTTTTGATTTGATGGAAAGTGTTATATTTATACTGGTTTATTCCATCATTACCATAAAATACAATCTCTACGATAATATTGTCTTGTTGACAATAAACCGCGTTAAATATATATAAAGCTCAATGCATTTTTATTATATAAAGCTCAATGCATTTGCTAATCATCCTCTCACAATTAACTACTCAAATATTTCGTTCTAACTATTTTGTCTTCTTGTGCCCTTTTTTTTCTCTATTTTGTAAAATGTTTTCTTGACTTCACTTTCTTCTTGTTTTTACTGTTCAAAAGGCTGCTTGTTGTGTTCTCTCTCTAACATTTCTTTGCCTCAAAAATCTTGTATTTTTAATTATGTATCATGAAAATATCTT
>NW_010365927.1:0-1453 GCF_000414095.1 Morus notabilis
AAATAAAAAGCTAACGTTAGGATTTACGTATATTTTTTATGATTCGTTTGGTTGGAAGATTCAAGTCATGTGATTCGAATCATTTTCGATTTACGTATATTTTTTTATGAGAAAAAATACTGTAACAAATCACGAATCATGATTCGAATAAGGGAACAAATCCCTTTACCAAACGCCCCTCGTACAGTAAAAATCTCCCTACTTTGTGTTACTAACTTGCCTAGACTGACTTTAATATTAATGGCGCCATCGTAGCCACTTACACTCTTAATTGGGATAGCCTTTAGATATATGTGATTAGAGGAACATGTTGATTCAGCCGTTGGATTGCTCACATCATGAGTTGTGATTCTCATCATCGAATCGAGATAAAGCATTTGTGGTAGCGTAATTAACTCCGTCCACGACGTACTGTGTAACTCTTGCTGTCATTGTTTCATTTTGGTGGTTGCGTCTGCTTCAGAATGTAGGATAGGCTATATATATACCTATTAGGCTATTACCCCTACTTCGCTTACCAAGGACCTTACATCTTTCCTTTGCTTTTGACCCTAAATAAAATTAATAAATAAAAAGAAAAATCATTTGCTCAGAAACAAACAAATCTTCAACAGTCTCCTAGAATAGTATTTATTAGTACGTTAAGAAAGGTATAAATCATATTGACCGAGTTGTGAATTCACCCATTCTGTTTAATTATACATATGCTACTTAAAAAAAAAAAAAAATGTTACTTTCCAATTCCTATACATGATCTCATGTTAATGAATAATTCTTATAAGCAAGACATTCATTTTGAACGTGGTTTCATGCATTTAAACATGCATTGACATGAAAACATGAATGGTGAACCTACAAATTTTCCCTGCTGATAGTGGGAGCGCCACTTTTGATTGATTGAGAGAGAGAGAGAGAGAGAGAGGAATGACAAACTGAAGAGGCAATTAAGAAAAATGAATCATGAGAGAATTCACGTACGCAACTTTTTCCAGATTTGACTTACATACATACATAATGATAACCTTCACAGTCCACATCTTGTCACGAAGCATTGCTATGTCATTTCACTTACATACATACATAATGATAAGGGTAGAATTGTTCCTTCATTTTATTTTATTTTTTACCCTAATAATTAAAGCTTTAGTTTAGTGGGGTATTATAATAATCACACTATAGTACTATACTACTCTCTTTTTTATCCGAATTTGACGTCGCTTTGCTAAATGGTAGTAGGTGGGAGCCTATAATTTTCATTTCGACCATAACACAGTTCATTTAGGTAAAAGATTTTAAGGTCAAGCCTCACACGCAAATACTACTCTTGTTAGGGGCCTGCAAATCAAATAACAACTATATTATTGTTTGGCATGTAAATGTGTGTTAAGAGAGCAAGAACGACGAGAATATATATATAGTACAAGAGAAAACTTGTATATATATATATATATAT
>NW_010365928.1:0-1359 GCF_000414095.1 Morus notabilis
ATTTTTTTTTTTTAGTAGATATGAAAAATTTATTAAGGTAAACCCAGGAGTTTCCTGATTTGTTAAGAGTAATTTGGTAACTATATTATGTAAAACGAAAAAAAATAAACATACCTAAATATTTCTCTTTAACCGGACATATTTTGTTTTAACTTAATGTACATAGCAAATACTCCTCAATAAGAAAAAGGTAAATATTTATTTATTTTCTGTAAAATTTTATAATGGAATATTAAAAGGAGCACAATTCTTCATAAAGAGGCCTATAAATATTTCTCTTTTTTTTTAGTAGATATGAAAAATTTATTAAGGTAAACCCAGGAGTTTCCTGATTTGTTAAGAATAATTTGGTAACTATATTATGTAAAAAGAAAAAAAAAAAAGCATACCTAAATATTTCTCTTTAACCGGACATATTTTGTTTTAACTTAATGTAAATAGTAAATACTCCTCAATAAGAAAAAGGTAAATATTTATTTATTTTCTGTAAAATTTTATAATGGAATATTAAAAGGAGCACAATTCTTCCCTTAAAAAAAAGAGTACAATTCTTAATGGTAACATTTTTATTAAATTATTATTATTTTTTAATCTAATATAATTATGATGTGATTTTATGCTTAAAAACTATATTCCATTACCACCGTAGATCTCTTCCCCTTTTTATTGCTAATTAATAGTAATGGGTTTCTTTTTGACGTTGTAACAGTTGACAATTTGACATTAAGAGCCAGTATAAGGATTTTAGAAGCCAGAATTATAATTTTGATTTAAATTAGTGTTTATTTATAAAAAGTAAAAAATTATTTTAATTTGACTCATTCAGGATTAGTATTTAGTTTGGATGGTTCTGATTTAAGGTTTGAACACTGATGTGATATTTTAAACTAAAATCACTCTTGATTTTAAAACCATTCTCTCTTAATTTTAATTTGACTCATTCACCGATTCGAGTTTAGAATTCGAGTTTTGCTACAGTAAAAAGCTCTTATAAACAGTCACATTTAACTTTTTGCTACAGTAAAAAACTTTCATATAAATTTACATCTCAACTCGAATTAAAAATTCGACATTCAAAACTACATAGTCCTAATTCTGTGACTAATTTAAGGTTTGAACACTGATGTGATATTTTAAACTAAAATCACTCTTGATTTTAAAACCATTCTCTCTTAATTTTAATTTGACTCATTCACCGATTCGAGTTTAGAATTCGAGTTTTGCTACAGTAAAAAGCTCTTATAAACAGTCACATTCAACTTTTTGCTACAGTAAAAAACTTTCATATAAATTTACATCTCAACTCGAATTAAAAATTCGAATCAACAAACTACATAGTCCTAATTCTGTGACTAATTT
>NW_010365929.1:0-755 GCF_000414095.1 Morus notabilis
TTAGTGTGAAAAATATTATCTAAAATAGCTAACCATTTAGCTAATGGTTAGAGTGGAGAAAAGATTAAAAAAAAAAGTTAAATCATTAACCATTTTGACTAAAAATATAAAATAATTAGTATAATTAAAATTGCTCTAAAAATAAATTATTTTACTGCGTCAATTAGGAAAAGAATATTTATCAAGTTTACTTTTAATATAGTAAGGATTACACTAAAAAAATCAAACGGGGATACCTTCTGAATTTAACTTAACTATTTTTTTTGTAAAACTTTCAATTAGTGCGCAATAAAAATATGATTATTTTTTGTTAAATTTTAAAAATTCTTTATCAATTTTAATGTCAAGACTAAAAAATCAAAGTTCATAAAGTAATTCGTCAATAATAAAAAAATAGCAACCAAAGTGACACAATCTTGTCCCTCAGGAACTAATGATATTAACAACACTTCCTTACCCACCAAATTCTTATTGCTATTGTGTAAGTTAAGACAACATTAGATGGGAAATGAACTTTAATCCTTACCACATTCAAAGGAAGAAAGAAAAAAGATGTAACTCTAATAAAAAATAGTAACTAAATCTCGTTTATTTTATCGATTTAAATTTTTAATTTTAAGTTTTTATAATTAAAAATTCTCAAAAAAATCACATTTAATTTTTTAAAATTCTTAAAAAACGTCACATCTCAAATTAAAAATTTTAATCCGCATTGTGAATATGACGCGACAATATGGGCATTCTTTTTTTTTTTT
>NW_010365930.1:0-446 GCF_000414095.1 Morus notabilis
TCGTCGCAAATAGTCTAAATTACAAGCGACGACATATAACCCTTTTGCGACGACAGTTTTCGTCGCAAATATGACTGAACGTGTAGTCATCAATGACGAGTTCGATGAAACATTCATGACGACTTATTTGCGACGACAGTCGTTGCTAATATATTAGCGACGATATCTCAAAAATTTATCGTCGCAAATATATTATTTGCGGCTAATTTTTTGTGGTGACTAATTTGCGATAACATGTCGTCGTAAATATAATATTACTGACAACAAAATACTCTTTTGCGACGACATTACGTCGTCACAAATAGGCTTTTTTGTTGTAGTGATGGCGCGAGAGGAAAGGAAGCAAAGCGAAGTTAGTGGATGTTGTAAAGAATCTCACCCCAACCATTCATTAGAACCACATTCACCAAAAAGGAACAAAAAAATTCTTGTCAACCAATTATTTT
>NW_010365931.1:0-565 GCF_000414095.1 Morus notabilis
TTTTACCGTTGCTCGAATTTCGCCCGTTGCCCGAAAAATGTCTGAATTTTTTTGACCGTTAGCCCGAAAAATGCTCGAATTTTGAACCAAACGGATCTTTTTTGCCATAACCCGACCTGAACCTGAATTTTGCCTGAAAATTTGAACCTAACGGTCGGATTTTTTACCGTTGCCCGAACTGCCCGAAAATTATACTAGCCGTTGGACCCGAATTTTTGGGGGAAAAATTGTTTTTTTCAACCCGAAAATTTTCCTATAACTACCCCCCATTCCCCCAACCATTTTTCTCACCCAAAAACTCTCATTCTCTCTTAATTTCTCTTAATCTCTCTTAATCTCTCTCAAATCTCTCTGAATCTCGCTTAAATCTCTCTCGATCTCTCTTAATCTCTCTCAAAGCGCTCTCAATCTCTCTTATTTTTCATAATGGCTTCTTCTGATTATAGTGGTGATATTTTCATTGATGCCCAATTCAACATCAAAGAAGGGCAATTTCCTATTGTTTTTCAAACGCATGAATCGCAAACTATGGAAAGAGTTGCTGATGAAACTGCAAATCCGACCC
>NW_010365932.1:0-615 GCF_000414095.1 Morus notabilis
AAAATGAAAAGGAAAATGAAAACGGATTTAATCCGTTTTCAGAAAAAAATTGAGTTTTTGGGAAAAATCCAAAAACGTTTTTATTTTTGGTGTTGGTACGGATCCTTCCCAAACATATTTTCCTTTCCCGTTTCAATTTTTTCTCCTCAGAAAACGTGAAAAATGAAAATGAAAATGAAAACAAACGGGCACTATATTTTATCTTGTTATATCATGTGAATGACGCAAACAAATAAAAATGAGTATAACAAAAAAAATCATTTAAAGTATAGTAAAAATAAATATACACTCAAATAAATTTTGTTTACTGAGACTTCATCGATATTTCAACTATTTTCAAAATTGTCATTTTAATTTTATGCTTTTACGAAATTTTTGTGAAAAAATCGATATATACTTACAGAAATTTTCACAGAAAATTTTCTGATACTATATGGAAAAGATATTTGACCTTCTTTCTATATCGGTGGAGTCAAAATATGAAAATATTCACGGATATATATATATATATATCAATTTTCTATACATTGACTCTTACCAAATTAATTAATAAATAAACTAAATGAATATATATGAAATAATATGAGGGGGCTAATTGTTGCATTGGGACTCTGC
>NW_010365933.1:0-1060 GCF_000414095.1 Morus notabilis
TCAATACAATAATAAGATCAGTCTTAAAAAGTAAATTAATCAATAAACATTAAAAAGTGTGGATAATAAAAAAAAACAAAAACATATATTAAATTAGTACCATCGTCGTCCACGTCTTCTTCATTTAGCTCAGGCGGCGGAGGAACCAACGGTTGGGGACGGTTAACTCGCAAGAAGTTGATGTTGGAAATTCATCGAGCGCATGACTTACATCATGATTCACTAGTTGTCGAACATGTTACATTGCTCGATGTAGGGTTGTTTAGCCAGTTTTGGACATACCGGGGCAAATTAACTGAAGACGACCCGTCTGATTGCGAACCAGATGATGAGGTGGAAGCGTTTGAATGATTCCTCCATGGTAATGTCGGTCCCACTCCCCTAGTGTGTCCTCTGCGCTTGCCCAAGACTTGGGATATAATCCTCTCCTCATCGACCGCCATGGCAGATGAACTTTCGCCAGCAAACTATGTATCTGCATGGTTCTCTCTCCCTCCATATGAGTCTGGAAAGGTAAATGAAATAAAAATGAATAAAAATAGTATATTATGTTATGTTAAATATGAAAAAGAAATAAATTTAAAATTTACTTACAAATGTTTATTCAGCGTCCGGATTGACAAAACTCTGCCCATGACGATGCATGTCACCCCAATTGTCAAGTAATGATCTTGGCTGCTGCGTCTCGGGATTTGCCTAATCAAGTTAAATGTGTTAGAATAATTATTAAGCCAAAGTGACAAAAACTTAATAAGTATGCAAATTAGTATTACCTTGTCGAAACGATGCTAGGAGTATGACTTTCTACCATGCAAGCTAGACCACTTCTCACTGCCACTGTTTTGTTGATTTGTAGCAGATTTTTTCTAGTAATGATTATAGATGAATTAGTAACATACTTAATAATTAAATAAATTAATAAAAAAAAGAAGATATAATGAAATTGAACCTAAAAAGCAGGGGACATAAAAGGATCACAGTAAGGTCCCCATTCCCCAAAAAAGTTTTATAGTTCATGTTTTAACTTTATAAGTTTTATCAATTTTTATGACTAATTTAT
>NW_010365934.1:0-861 GCF_000414095.1 Morus notabilis
CCGCCACGAATTTAGCGACAGCTTTTTGTGTCGTAACGGGGTCGGCTCATCAGAGGTTATATCGAAGCTCTCTTCGCGCTCTTCCACTAGAATGGCGACAACGTTTGGTGTCGAAATGGGGCCTAGCAGTCGTTAGATCGAAACTCTCTTCGCGCTCTATAACCGCCCCGGGAAGGGCGCGAAATGTTGCTGTAATAACGGGGCCCATCAACCGTTAGATTAAAGAAGCTCTCTTCGCAATCTACGAATGGCACGGGAATGATGACAACTTTTGATGTCGTAATGGGGCCCATCAGCCGTTAGATCGATGCTCTCTCCGCGATCTACGATTGCCACGGGAACGGTGAAAAGTTTTGGGGTCGTAACGGGGCCCATAATTCGTCAGATCGAGGCTCTCTTCGTACTCTACAACCGCCACGGGAACGGCGACAACTTTTTGTGTCGTAACGGGGCTCAACAGCTGTTAGATCGAACCTCTCTTCGCGATCTACAGCTGCCACGTTTTCGGTGAAAACTTTTGGTGTTCTAACGGGGCCCATCGGGCGTTAGATCGAAGCTCACTTCGCGCCCTACAACCGCCACAGGAACGGTGACAACTTTTGGTCCTGAAATGGGGCCCATTATCCGTCATATCGAAGCTCTCTTCGTGCTCTACAACTGCCACGGGAACGGGGACAACCTTTGGTGTCGTAACGGGGCTAGCCCATCAAACGTTATATCGAAGCTCTCTTCGCGCCCTACCACTACCACTGGAATGGCGACAACGTTTGGTGTTAAAACGAGGCCCATCAGCCTTTAGATCGAAGCTCTCTTCGCGCTCTACAACCACCCCGGGAAGGGCGACAAATTTTGGTGTCGTCA
>NW_010365934.1:1170-1534 GCF_000414095.1 Morus notabilis
TAACGGGGCCCATCAACCGTTAGATTAAAGAAGCTCTCTTCGCGATCTACGAATGGCACGAGAACGATGACAACTTTTGGTGTCGTAATGGGGCCCATCAGCCGTTAGATCGATGCTCTCTTCATGATCAACAACTGCCATGGGAACGGTGAAAAGTTTTGGTGTCGTAACGGGGCACATAATCCGCCAGATCGAGGCTCTCTTCACACTCTACAACCGCCATGGGAACGGTGACAACTTTTTGTGTCATAACAGGGCCCATCAGCCGTTAGATCGAACCTCTCTTCGCGATCTACAGCTACCACGTTTTTGGCAAAAACTTTTGGTGTCCTAACGGGGCCCATCAGGCGTTAGATCGAAGCTC
>NW_010365934.1:1853-2043 GCF_000414095.1 Morus notabilis
CTTTGCAATCCATTGGCCAAAGGAACGCTCAAAACATTTGGTGTGTAACAGCGCCCATCAACCGATAGATCTAATCTCTATTCGCGCTCTACAATCGCCACGGGAACGATGACATCTTTTGGTGTTGTAACGGGGCCCATCTTCGTCATATCGAAGCTCTCTTCGTGCTCTACAACTGCCACGGGAACGG
>NW_010365935.1:0-45481 GCF_000414095.1 Morus notabilis
TTAAGCCTGAGATATATTAAAGACCCAACACGTGATGACAATTTAAATGGGAATAGAGAATGCAATTACGGTAGTTTGAACTCAGGACCTCCCGCTCTGATACCATATGAGCAAATATGAGAGGTATAAAGAATTATCTTTACTGCACCGTATTAAGGTTTTACAGAATACCTATATAAAGAAACTAAGAAGCTATTCTAGGAAAGTACATAAACGCAAATCATCCTAAGTAATTACCTTTTATTCTAGTTGACTAAATCTTCTTATTTACAGCCTATAATAATCTTCCTATTCACAGTCCTATGATTCGGTACATTTACTACCAAATATTCTATTTCCAACAGCTTTTTTTTTTTTTTACATTTTATGCAATTTATTTTCTGTCATTTACTTTACATTATTTTCCAGTTCCTTGGAGCACGCTTTATTTTCATCTATTTTAATTGATTAATCTAGTTATCTAATCCTATTACTTTAGTTACATTAGTGTCTAAACTGATTATATTTTCTGTTGAACATGAATGTTTGACTGTCCCAAGCCGATTTTTTGTTACCAGATTCATCAATTGTCTTTCAGTCCTCATACTGATGCCAAAGGCATCATGGACCTCCTCAAATTTCTCTCTCCTAAGCATGTGATACTCGTTCACGGTGAGAAGCCAAAGATGGCTACTTTGAAAGGAAGAATTCAATCTGAACTTGGTATCCAGTGCTATTACCCTGCAAATAACGAAACTGTGTCAATTCCCTCGACCCAATTCGTAAAAGCGTTAGCCTCAGACGCATTCATCAAAAGCTGTATGAATCCAAACTTCAAGTTTGTGAAAAGCAGCTCGAGAGATGGAAATGAGTCGGCTTCCAAAGCTAAAAACTTGATGCTGTGTTTGCAAGTGACTGATGAAAGGGTAGCGGAGGGGATCTTCGTTATGGAGAAAGGGAAAAAAGCAAAGGTTGTACACCAAGACGAGCTTTTGCTCATGTTGGGAGAAAAGCAGCACATTGTTCAGCATGCTTATTGTTGCCCCATTCATGTTAAAAACTCAGAGAGCGCAGATCACACTTTGGTGAATAATGTTCTGTGCATAACCGATAGATGTTTTTGGCATCGTTTATTTTTTGCAGTTCTTTGTGATGAATTTTCTGATGGAAATGTCCGAGATTTTGGAGAACACCTTCAAGTAGAGTCATTTCATTTGTCTATTTGTTCAAAGGACAGCTGCCCTTACCGGATAACTGATAGTGCTCAAAATAAATCTGAATCACTGTTTTGTTGCTGTACTTGGTCAGTGGAAGATGAGAAGATTGCTTGGAAGATCATTTCAATCTTGAAAAACTTTGACTTGAATTCCGTAAAAGGTCTACTTGGGGCAGACTCTTGTATTAATCGCGGAACTTCTTGATTATCATCTGATGAACTATCCGAACAAATTTTCGAGCCAAGAGGAATCCTTTTCTGCTGAGATTTGTTGCATTCATTCATTAAATTTACCAGTTGGTAAAAGTCCTAAGCTAAACCGTATTTAATGTTATATGTATGTCAATGTTAGTTGAGTGTTTAAGGCTTTCCGACTTTGCCTTCTGAAATGTAGGTGTATTTTCTAAAGCCAAAAATGGCTTTGAAAAAAAAATAATGATGATTTGAATTCTCACCATTCAACTGAAAAAAAAAAGGGATACCATGAAAAAAGTTTTCATAAATGGTCTTGTTGACTCTTTCATCTGAACATATCTATTGTGTTGAGGAAAGTTTGATTCAACCATACTCTAATGCCCTTGATTGACTACACTTTTCTTTCTTCTTCTATGATGACTTGCGGCTTAAATTAAAAAAAAAAAAAAAGAGGTTTGCACGAGCGATTTTATATTGGTACTCAACATTTAATCTACGAATTTATAATTAAAAGAAGAGAAAAAATAATGAAAATAATAGAAAATATATCAATATTGAAAAGTGATTTTATATTGTTGAGGAAAGTTTGATTCAACCAAACTCTAATGCCCTTGATTGACTACACTTTTCTTTCTTCTTCTATGATGACTTGCGGCTTAAATTAAAAAGAAAAAAAAAAAGAGGTTTACACGAGCGATTTTATATTGGTACTCAACATTTAATCTACGAATTTATAATCAAAAGAAGAGAAAAAATAACGGAAATAGTAGAAAATATGCCAATATGAAAAGTTTAAGAAAGTATATAGGCTAACTTTTAGTTATAGAAATTAATAGGCTATAACTTGTCAAGTTATGGTTTATAACCAGATAAGTTATGGACAAACTTGATAAGTCATAGCCGGACAAATTATAGATAAAAATGGACAATAACTTGTCAAGTTATGGTTCATAACCAGACAAGTTATGGACAAAAATAATAATTTGGCATATTTATTAACTTAAGTAAACTATTGACCTATTAATTTTAATTCATCTCAAGTCTTGGCATATTTTTCTCTTTCTCCCAAAAAATTAAACAGTAATTGTGGAGAATGAAAGAGCACAACATGGATTCTAGTTTATGTTGAATTAACTAAAAACCAGCACAGTTGGACTCGTTTCAGCCAAAAAAAAAAAAAAAAAAGAGTACAGTTGCACTAGCTCAATTGGCCGTATTGAGTTATGTGTTCAAGTTTTGTCGATAGCAATTTTTTTTTTCTTTTTTTGGGTTGGGATGGGGAAAGAAAAGGCGCATGGTTACTTTTTTTTATATATAAAATAAGATGCTAAATAAAGGAGCTTTCTAAGATAATGTCTAGATTTTATCAATCATATCAAAATTTCCTTGAAAATTATAAAGGGATACAATCATTTTGGTACTTTATATTATAACGAAATATGTTCTTAGTATTCTGTATTTTTTATAATATTAAAATTGTACCTTCACTTTTTTAAAAACATCTTCTGGATACCTTGAAATTAATTTTGAAGATATGTAATGTCTAAATTATCTTTCTCATCAATTAAATAGAAATTAGTATTTTTTAAAAGAAAATCTAAAAATATTTTGAAACATTAAAATATTTAAAAGAAAGTAAAAAATCAAAAAGCTCATGATTTTTTCCTAGATCTATTAGTTTTTAATTAATTAAATAAAAAAATGTAGGAATGTCATTTTACATATCAAAAATTAGTTTTGGAGTATCAAAAAGATGTTTTTGAAAACGTTAAGGTACCGCTTTAATATTATAAAAAATACAGGATATCAAAAGTATGTTTTGTTATAACACAGGGTAACAAAATAATTTTATCCCATTATAAAAAATGAATAGTCACATAACTGCTTTAAACTGATATGGATTAGACAACTTAAAACTCTACCGGTGTGCATAAATATAAACCCTCTTTTAAATTAAGTTATAATGAAAAAAGAATTTACAAATGGAAAATTCAAATGTAAAACCATAAAACCAATTATATTGGTTTTGTTGAAAGAGCTATTTCTTAGCTCGATATTTACTGTGTCTTTTTGGTTTTCTGATTGTAAAATCTCACATGCGTTTTGACCTCTTAAGTGTTTCATTCGAATTTATTGGTGATACCAGTTAATGTTGAGGGTCCAATTATCTTATGTTTTAAAGACATTTGTGTTAGTATTGGTGTTTGTACTCCTTTGATTTGCTATGCAATTCTCTCCTTAAAAAATAAAAAATAAAAAATAAAAACCGTGTCCCTAACCAGAGTGCTATATATCTTATAACCCAACTATAAACTATTCACAAAGTGTTCCATGGACAATAGTCTTGAGACCTCAAATTGAAAAATTCTCTGGAAAATGAAAAATAACTATATTAAGAGGCTGGAATTAAAATATACCTCAAAAAAGAAAAAAAAATAGAAAGTTATCATATTGTAATCTAGTGGTTTCTTATACTATTATATTAATTGTCTTATACTATATTGACACTTCCGGGTTTTGATAAAATCAAAATACTTTCGTGTAATTTTGAAAACGAATCATCATTCCAAATTTTTTTTAGACCGAGCTCTTGTGCTTCTAATCCCTTCTACATAAAATACTCTGAAATAATTTCTTTAAAAAATATTGGAAAAGTATACTTATATTTTAAGATTTGCAACTTTCTTTTTGTTGCAAATGTTGAAAGTCAGCTGACAATATTGTAATTATTTAATAGAAAATTAACCACCTCCAGCTAATTATAATCAAAATCTAACATGTTACAAGTGTTAAATATTAAAATTTATGCTTTATTTATTTCACCAATTTGAGTTTTATTATAGTAAAAAAATTTTAGAAACAGATACATCTATAGTAAAAAAATTTTAAAAATAGATACATCTAATTTTTTTATTACAATAAAAAACTCTCACATAAAATAATATCTCAACTCAAATTAAAAATTTAAATTAACGAATTAAACGGGTCATTAAATTTTTTATGTTAATAGTGGGTCCCAAAAAAAGTGCTCAAAAAGTCACATGCCACGTTGGAATAAAAGCCAATGCCACCTGTAAGCCAGGTCAAGTGGTGAGGGGCACCACAGATACCCCTGCTTTACTCGTACCCCTGTTTTACTAGTTTTTTCGTACGCTTTTTCTTAGTACAATAGTTATATCTGACATGTAAGTTTTGCAGTTACATTGTCTAATTGCATTAAGAACAATGAAAAATAAAAAAGAAAATTTTTAAAAAAAAAAAGGAACACAAACAGATTGTTTTGCCACAGTACGGATTCTCACCACCACCTCTAACAATTCATCGTCTTCCTCCCTGACGGCAACGAGAGCCCATATCTTCCACTAGAAAATTCTGGAAACTTTTTTTTATTGAAACAAATTCATAAGTTCGAATCTTTGTTCAACCTCCTTGATTTCAATTCTTCTATAATTTGTGGTTGCTAAAATACCCATCAAAGAGAGTGGTTTTTCTCCCTTTTTTTTTCAGAGTCTCTTTGATCTTTTTCTTTCTTTCTTTTTTTCGAGGGTTTGGGGATCTCTTCCCGGTATGATTCTGGGTTTTGTTTCCTCTTTTTTTCAGTAAAACCGTGAGTCTTTGAGAGAAAATCCAGAGTGAGACTCTTCTATTCTAGAATGCAAAAGGCGTTTTGAAAAGCAGAGTATATTTTCTCGTGATTGGAATCTTTAGCAATTTGGGCGCTTTGAGTTTTGCTAGACAGGAGTGCAAAAGAACAAAAAAAAAAAAGAAGGTGCAGAAAATTTTCCCCAGAAAAGAAAAAAATCGCAGGAATCTTGCCGGAAATTTTTTCCCCAGGACTTGGCTGAGGTTTATTTCCGGTAAGCCCTCGCATGGTCTGGGCAGCGACGGCGTCCAGTCGCCTTACGTGGGTAGAAGAAATTATAATCAAAATCAAAATCGAAACCCATTTCATGTTCATTTTGGAATATAAATTAAAATCAAAATCAATTAATTTTTACAATTGGCGTTTCAAAAAAATCTAATCCGTTTTGCTAAAAATGAATTTGGAAAATTAGTATAGCATCCCACTATTTTTTTTTTTTTAATTAGAAACCTCACCTTTTTTTTCCTTTTTTAAGCCAACAATTGCATTTTTTTTTTAAAGTCCAACAATCGCAATTGCATGCTGCAGAGAAGTGCAAACACGGAGTGGATGAAGAAGGAGAAAGGAGAGAAGAGTTAGCGGTAGGTCCACAGACAATAAAAAGAAATTTAAGTGCTGTTTATTTTATTTATTTAAATTTAAAATTTAAATTTTATTATAGTAAAATATTATTAAAAATAATTAAATTTAATTTTTTTATTATAATAAAAATTTTTTACATAAAATTATATTTTAACTCAAATTAAAAATTTAAATAGTCATCAATTTTCAAAAAGAATATTTAATTAATTTTCATGGGTCCCACAAAAGAACAAATCAGCTGCCAGTAGGAGGGCCACATCATGTGGTGACCAACACCATAATGTCCTTAACTTTACTCTATGTGTACAGTAACAGGGGGCTGTTTCATAGGAAGGGCCAACATAACAACAACCTTTTGTAGCACGCTTTCGAAGCGCTTACTTTCCCCACGCGGCGGGCAGCAAGACTATAAAAGTAATTACGTTTGAATTATATTTTAATGTTAAAATTTAATATTTTGAAGCATTAATTTATCTTGGCATTTAAAATAATGTAAAGGAAAATAAAAGTGTAAATACATCATTTATGAGACGTTTAGTTCATGGATTAAAATCATGTGATTAGAATTATTTTTAATTTACGTGTATTTTTTATGAGAGAAAATACTGTAACGAATTATGAACCAGGATTCAAATCATGGTTTGAATCCTCCAACTAAACATTCTCTTAAAAAAAATGTCACGTACTTAGATGATATGCGTGTGTGTGTGTGAGAGATATATTTTTTAAAATTATGAAAACAATTTTATAATCATTAAAACATAAAATATAGGATGAATTACATTTCTAAATCCCGAATTTATCACCATTCATAAGGTCTTTTTCATATGAGACATAATGTCATCAAAATTTTCATTTAAATTCTGGCACTGTATTAAAATGTTAAACATTGATAATTTTGGGTGCACCAATGCAATTATCCCTAGAATATAACAAGATGATAATCATAATCACAATATTATAATATTTTAAAATAACCAATCTTATAACAAGATGATGATATTTGGATAAAAATAATTGACTTAATTAAATAATGGAGAAGCAACGGCTCAAGTAGCGGGTCAAAAGACAGGAGGACGGAAATACGTCCCCCGGCCCCGTCCTCTCTCTCGAACTGTCTCTCTGTTTCGCTCTCATCTACCATTCTATATATCTATACCCCTACCGCTCAACCCAATTTTCCCGGAAAATAAACCACCAATTTTTCTTTCACGTTCTCGACAACCAAACACGCATAAAACGTCTATTAAAAAAAAAAAAGGCAATTTCCAATTCTCTCTTCCTCCAAACGGTTCTACTCCTTTATTCTCTTTTCCTTTACTCTGTTCTGCTAAACCACTTTTTTCTCTCACTTTCTCGACAAACAAACACCTAGAAAATCCTTACAAAAGGAAAATTCCTACAGTTTCTCTTTCTAACGAGTCTATCCTTACGAATTGTTCTCGTCTCCCTTCGTTTCTCTCTCTCGATAGTCATTCTAAAACCGCTGTTTTGTTTTCCCTCACTTTCTGGACAAACAAACACATAATTAAGCGGTAGAAATGGCGAATTTACTGTAGTTTCTATTCATTCGACGAATTATCCCACTAATTATGTCTCTCTAGGATTTTCCTTTTTCGCTGCGCTGTTCAAATTCGCTATTAATGTCGACGGAAGCCTCCGGTGAGTCCCACGCACCGCTGCTCCGGCCACGCCAGGGCGACGAGCCTTCCGAGCCGGTGATCTCTCCCGCCCGCCCGGTCACGCTGGCGGCGCTGCTGGGGAGGGCGACGGGGCGGCGCGGCGCGTCGATGCTGGTACGGGAGACGGCGGCGCGTGAGCTGGAGGAGCGACGCGCAGACTGGGGGTACTCGAAGCCGGTGGTGGCTTTGGACATGATGTGGAACACGGCCTTCGTGGTGGTGTCAATGGCGATGCTCGTAATCACGGCGAACGAGAGGCCGAACACGCCGATCCGTGTCTGGATTTGCGGTTATGCTCTCCAGTGCATTGTTCATGTTGCGCTGGTTTCTCTCGAATATCGGAGGAGGAATGCTCGGAGACGGAGGAGCCAGGAGTCGCCGGGAAGATTCGATGCTGCAAACGACACCGAGGAGGAGGACGAGGTCGAGAGGAATTCAGAGAGTTCTGGTCAATCCAGGTGCGAATTCTAGCTTCTTTTTGTCTAAATGGAATTTTGGCTTTTAATAGAGATTGAAAATTTTTGGTAGGAAGTGAGAAAATAGAGGCAAACAAATTTGGTTTAGAAATTAGGCCGAAAAAGTACAACATTTTCTATTGTATATTATCTGTGTAGCAGGGTTCAAATTCGGCAAACAGTTAAAAATGGGAAGCCAATTATAGTATACCACACTCTTAGAGCTTATTTGGTAGGAGGAAAAGTGGAAAGGAGTGGGGTGGGGGAATTAGTGGAAGGATTTTAGGACAATAGATTCAGAATTATTCTCGATTTACGTGTATTTTTTATGAGAGAAAATACTATAACGAATCACGAATCATGACACGAATCCACTAACCAAACGGTGCAGTAATTGTTTGGCAGGAGAGAAAAAGAGAGGGAACGAATTAGGTGAGGGATTTCAAATTCTGCAAAGAGAAAGGTCCTCTCTTACTCTCCATTTCCCCCACCCTCGCCCTCATCTAGTTCATATATATGTTTCTCTCCTTCCTATTTTCTTTTCCTCTTACCAAACACAACCTTATGTCTTTGGCTAAGGCCATAATCCATAATTAATTATCTTGGATTTATTACCCACTTGTATTAGGTATCCAATAGCATATTTGATTGGATATGTGTTCTGACCTTAAACCAAAAAGAGAAAGAGGAAGTTGGTTAGTTAAAGAGAGTGTTTTGTTTAACTCTACAGAATCTAGTTTGTCCTCAACGAAACTACCCCGAAATTCATAATTCCCTTCTGCCTAACAGTCCAGGTTGAACAGCCTCAAAGTTTATAAACCAAAATTATATCTTAGAAATATTAGGGTTTTGAAGTGCAGGATGTGACGTTGAAGTCTTTGCTCAAGTAGGAATGTTCTTGTCAGCTCACTTTGTGTGTTGTGCAAGTGCAATCACGCCTTTGAATTCAGGGCAACTTTTCTTAATGGAGTTCCAATTCAAGTTTTCCTTAGCTTTCCATGTATTTCGTTCCCATTTTGACTTGTAAGTGTCCTGCTAGTGCCTTTTTACCATGAACATAGGTGTTCAAGGCTCAAACAATTTCCTAAAATGCTGTCCTTTAAAAAAAATAATAATAATGTCATAGAATGACCCCTTTGTGTCACTTTATTCTTACCAGCCAAAGATGCGTTTTTTTCTATCATAATGTTTGTGGAAAGCTGCAATTGGTGATGCCTTTCAACCAAACAGGTGGTGGTGATGGCCTTCACCTGAATGATAAAAAGTTACTGTTTGGAAATTCATATTATTACTGCAACAGAGATGATTTTGATTGGCTGAGTGATGAACAGTTTAATTGCAGGGTTGCTACCCTAAACCCTACAGGAAGGAGCAGGATGCCCCTGCTTTTTGGTTCTTCCTCTTCTCAAGATTTATTTAGACTTTAATGATGGGGTTAACTGTTTAGGGTATGCTAGGTATTAACCAAACAATATATTACCATAACTTTAATTATATTAAATCCAAGTTTCTTCTATACCTATCAAATTCAAGCAAACAGTTCCTTTTACAAGTAGTTGCTTTATGGAACTAATGGGGGACTGTAAAAGAATAAAATAAAGCTCCAATGGCGAGGTATATGTTATGAAGGACTCGAGTACCCAAAAGTCTTGCTACGTTAAAAGACTAGTCCTTGGGCAGATATTATTGACTCCAAGGAATCATATTGGTTGAGTTTGAGGCAAATAAAAGGTGATTCGTTTTGTCACTTATAAAGCTGTAAAGTATATTCCTATACTACAGAATCATATCAGTTTCTGTATTCTCTACTTTCTTGGAATCTCATATGCAATTAAATTTTATGTTGCCTGCTGCTTCAGAAACATTATTAGAATGTTTAACAGATTATCTGACTGATTTTATTATATATGGCTTAGTTTCACAAAACGATGCGAGTCAGTGAATACAATGGTGTCGTTTCTTTGGTGGATAGTTGGCTTCTATTGGGTAGTCTCCGGCGGCAATGTCCTTCTACAAAATGCTCCTAGATTGTACTGGTATTGCTCAAACCAATATATTTATTTCTTTGGTTCTTTTTTATTCTATTCTAATTTTTTTTTTTTGTAAGTTAAACCAATGTAATATTCTAGAAATAAATCCTTGTATTATAATATATGTGTATGTTCAAGGGTCTACATTTCCTTTTTCTAATAAAATTTCACCTTCATGAAGAGGCAGGTGCAATGGTTTATACCTGTATCTTTGAGTTGTGAAATCATGAAACCTGCAGTTTGAGCATCATCTTGTATTTATCGCAAATATAACATGAGCCGTTTTCACTATTTGTTTATTCTCATTGCTAATATTTCTAAAAGGAGCTAGGATATCACTCTAATTTCTACCATCTATTCAGTTGATGCATCTTTGCATTGTCACTTGATCCATAATTTTCTAAGACATATTAGAGACATGTTGTATGTATGTTCATGGTATGCATACATGCTTGTTTATGTGCTGGGTGCATGGAAGTTTCTGCAGAAGATAACCGCATGATACTGATTCTGAAACTTTGCAGGTTGACTGTGGTTTTTCTGGCATTTGATGTCTTGTTTGCCGTATTTTGTGTTGTTTTGGCATGTTTGATTGGAGTTGCCCTCTGTTGCTGTTTGCCGTGCATTATTGCAATTCTTTATGCTGTTGCAGGGCAGGTATGATGAACTCAAAATTATGACCAAACTAATTTTGCATATAACATCCTGCCTCCATTACTCTTGTCATTGTTCCTTGTGTGACCAAATAGGAAGGTGCATCAGAAGCAGACCTCCGTTTTCTTCCACAATATAGATTCCGAATATCTAGTGATGATGAAAAGCCTAGCTTGGGAGAAGGAACTATGGTTCCCGTGGAAACAAGCAGCAGATACTTAGCAACCGAACGTATTCTTTTACCAGAGGATGCGGTATGATTATCCTTGGCTCTTCTAATTCTAGTTAATCTTCAATCTTAAAAATCTCTCTTTTATCAGTTAGAAAGTCTAATGCTCCGTTTGTTTCAGGGGTTCTGGCTTAGTGTAGGATCATGGTTCTTGGTTCGCTACAGTGTTTTTCTCTCACAAAAAATTTAAATTTCAAAAATTAAAATCATGAACCATGGTTCTGAATCCATGAACCAAATGTCACCTAAGTTTTTTATTATTTCTTTTTCCTAAAAGAAAACGTAGTGATAGCCCATATTGCATTCAAGATTCATATTGGGGCCCTCCATTGAGTGTTCAAAAGCCAAAGCATTTGGTTCATTCTGTAAGAGCTTGGGTTTGAGACCAATAATTATAGATATTCGTTTCACGAAAACTTGAAGTTGAATGTCGATAGATGAGTAAGATACTAAACGTTTATGAGTAGAGTTCTGGTGCAATCTTTTTGGTGTTTTTTTTTTTTAAATTATTTCTCTCTTTTTCCTCCTGAAGTTAGTGGTTTTGGTGTTTTTATTTCTAGGAGTGCTGTATATGTCTCAGCTCATATGAAGATGGAGCAGAACTCCATGCCCTCCCCTGCAACCATCATTTTCATTCCGCATGTATAGTAAAATGGCTCACGATGAATGCAACATGTCCACTCTGCAAGTACAACATTCTCAAAGGAAGTGAACAGGTATAGAGGCGTAATAACAACCTGCCGATAGTCGGTATCGTCTTCCACTATGTGTAGTGTACAGAAAATGTCAAGACAAATAGCATTTCATATATTTACTTTTATTGAGTCACAGAATGTAGTGAAACTGAGCCTCGTATTGATTCTTCGCACCCGTGCAGAATTGCAGCAATGACTTTGCAGGCTTCAAAATCATGTTTGTTTTTGTGTTGACATGAATTGATTGTTTTTCATTAGTATATTTGTAGTAATAATGGTGTTAATATGTGAGGCTGCTTGTGTCTATTGTGATTCTGGAATTGAGTCGATGACATGAATCAGTCACTTTTTTTTTTATTTTTTTCCTTCCTGGTTCTTGATAATAATATCTTTTGTGCATTTGTATCACTTGATGGTCGACAAATGCGAAGGTAACAAGAGTATTTTCAGAGAGATGGAGAACTTTTCATAGATGAGCATTTTCCCCATTCAAGGGTAGATTGTGAGGCTCCACTCCAATTAAGATGATTGGAATGGTGCTAAAGCACGGCCATAGAATTTCCTAGTCATGTTGTTACCACTAAAATGTTTACAGATGGCATTTAGGGCTCTGATTTCTCCCTCCAACTTCCTCCATCGTTCATTTTCCACGTAAAGCTTTACTCAGTTTTTTTTTATTATTAAAAAAAAAAAACTCAAATCATCTTCGTCTTCATCGCTATAACAATGATCAATCCTCCACAAAAAGAGGGTCACAAAGCCGGTGGCGACGGCCATATTGTACCCACTAGCATAATCAGAATGTGCTCACTTCTGAATGAGAAAACTAGTCTGATTTTCTTCTTTTTTCTTTTCCCCCCTTCTTCATCGGTGTCCTCTATAAGTAAAGTTCAAGCAGCCCAAACCGGCCCAGGTCTGGGGCCGGAATGGAAATTTTGGATGAGGCACCCTAAAGGGGAAATGGCCAGCCCAACTTGGTGCTAAAGCCAGACAAGCCTAGGCCGGAGTTTCACAAAGGTATTTTTAAAAACAAAAAATTTTAAAAAGAGGTCACTTGGGTTGGACCGGTGAATAAGCATTCAAGCTTAAAACCTCAACCCGGCCCAGTCCAAAACTTATCCTGGCAAACAATAGTGAGCCTCAAACCAACCCATTAATAGTGAGCCTCAAACCAACCCATTGAACCCGACCTAAACTTGCAACTATAGTGTCCTCCTCACACCCCATCAACATATTTTAGAGAGTTTGTTCTTTGTTTATTACTTATACTAGTCTTTATAGCGCACTTTGCGCTCGTGATTTCTTGAAAATAACAATTATATAAATTGTTAAAAAAAAAGAGGAAGAAAAAAAGGACATAAAAGAAATGAAGATAAAAGCGATAAAAAGATCTGAAGTTAAAACCACGAAAAAATGATTTTTAACTTATTTTGTTGTATTGTATATTAGTTTTATTTCGTTTTGTTTAATTTATTTTTTATTTAATTTGATATGTTATTATTTTATTTTAGTGCATTTTTGTTTAACTATATTTTTATTTAAATTATTCAGTATTTTACAAATTTGGTGCAAAAAAGTGTTAAAACAGACAAAATCATGCCATAAATTAATTCAAACTAAATAAATAAATAATAAAAATAAAATCATGAATGATTTCGGCCAATGGATGAAGCTTCTCAACGGTCTTGATGCGCGCGTGAAAAGTACATGTAGAAAAGGAGAGTGGAGCAGTAGACATGCATAAAATGGCCCCGTCACGATTCTCAATTAGCCAATTAGAACACGGAACTGGGATTTTTCGTGATTCAGACAATGCATATTGGGGCCTATAATTTGGAGTCCGAATTGCCTGTCAAAAGAGAGCAGTTTTCGTCAAGAAAGAGAAGGCAGCCTAGCATCTATGAGATATATACCATACAGACAACGCTCAACAGAACAAGCTGATTGGGAGTAGACATAACTTCCAAGGTGTTAGTTGACATTGACTAGCTTGTCTTAAAGAAATAGCATAGGCAAAGTCTTGTGTGATTTCCTTTTCCATTAGAGCTTAGTAGGAGGGAAAAGTGGAGGTAGAATAAGTGGGAAAGGATTAGTGAAAGGATTTTATGATCGATGCTTGTTTGATCGGAGAGAAAATAGGAGGGAATAGATTGGGTGAGAAATTTTAAATCCTTTAAAGAGTCCCAATGTTATCTGTTCCAATATGGAAAGTTGGCCGGAGGGAATCCATAGTAAACATAACAAGAGAGAAATCATTTGCTTTCCCTCCATTTTCTTCACTTAGGTTATACATTTCTTTCCTTTTGACCTAACACAGCCTTACTTTAACATATTGACCGACAAATGAATAAACCATAACCTTACCTTTGTTACAATTTTCTCTAAGGTGGGAAAGTGCTACAGCAATTTCGGCACCAACACGGGCATTATTCTTCACCAGTGCAATGTCTAGAAATTCATCAAGAAAACATTCAAATAATTTAAAGAACATTAACATCTGAGCATAATAATAATTGAAAAGGAAACGAGTTTATAAGTAAAAACTGATGCAGGTTGACTTTGATCATCCCTATGACATGTACAATGAAATATTGCAGTTTAACGAAAAGGATGCTTAGTAAATAAATAAATAAGTAAATAAAAAGAGGAGAATTAGGAAAAGGATACTTGAAGAAAGAGAAGCTCCTCCAGTTAGTTCATTCACTCTCGCAAGCAAGAAAGGAGTTTCAGCATTTCCTGTAATGTTCTTGCCCCTAAGGTGTAGTTACAATGTAATATAATTAATACAAGATGCTCAAACAAATAAAAACAAATAACGTGGAAACGATTGATGCACAATTTTTTTTTCTTTTTTTAACCTAGCTTCTCTGAGGGCTCTTTGTATTGCAGACTCAATTAAGCTTCCAGAGGCGGAGTGTTCTCTTGGAATTGGAACTGCAATTAAAATCCCAGTTCCCAGACCAAGTTCCGTGTTTGCATCTGCCAAATTTGCAATATTCAAAAAGAGAAGAAGAGTGTTATTATATGATTCAAACATATTCCATACTTTAATAAATTGACTTCAGTATTTACCAATAAGACGAGCGCAGTCTTCTGGTGAGTCTACACGACAAGGCACCTATATTTCATATCATAATCCAGAAAAGAAAAATATCAACCACTAAGTCGTTCTTGCAACGAATAACGCACATACTCACCTGTATGTATGAGTAATCTGACTATAACTTCCATTTTAACCATAATCTTACAATATTTTCATTCTCTTCCATGTATCATCCCTAATACAGCCCAAATACAAATAGTCAACCTTTTTTGGGTACTAGCCTTTAACAATAATCCTGAAGATGTTGACATTTCAAGCATTTTACTCGGAAGAAGGTAAAAGGAAAAGGGATTAGAACTGAAAAGAACAATGCAACTTTTATTGACATGATTAAGGGTATCGTAATAACTGTATTAATTTAATGTGAGGATTGTTGTGCCTGCAAATAGTCAACCTTTTTTGGGCTGCCAGAAAACCATCCTCTAATCAACACATACCACTTAGATGGATCTATGACATATAATAATGAACATAAAAAATGACATGCAACTTGAGGCAGATATGGCAGCTGAGAGACCATTATAAAGAAAAGATTTAACTAAGCAGCTAAGATGGAACGGTAACTTGTTAATTTAAGAGTAAGCAGTTAACATAAACATAGAGAATAGTGAATTGAGAAAATTGGTACCTTACAGCCACTAGTTTCTGTGAAAAATGCTGGAAACTCATTGGTCTTGTAAGCAGCAACACAAACTCCTTGCGTTTCCTACAGTGATGTGTAAAAAAAAGGTAATAACTAATACAATTCATAGTCATCTTAAACTTCTAATGACATACTGGGAATACTATTAAGTACCAAGTATTCTAGTGTCTTGGGAATATCTAATATTGATTTTACACCAGCTGAAATGACTGCCACGGGTGTCCTCCCAAGCTCGGTAAGGTCAGAAGATATATCCAACGCTGCAAGTACAAGGCTGAAATAAGGTCCCAAGTATAGTTCCAAGATATTGGGAACAACAATTGTGCTTAAACAAGCTTGTTACAAACCAAAAGAGAGAGAGCCTAGATACTCTATCATAAATCATCAATAATAACATAAATAGATAGAAGAGACGATTTTTAATCAACCAACATGGCTACGGAGTAGTTTATGAACATTTTTCTTAACTGGAGTAAAATGCTTTAAAACCAAAATTAATTCCAACATCTACAAAAAGAAAGATAAAACAATTTTCAACTCCCTTTCTATTAATTCCCCCAACAACCGTACAAAAAAGCTCCAAGATCATTGTCAGTACTTCCAGTACTGCTACGCATAGAAAAGGTGGGTTCAATCAGGAACAGCAGGTATTTAAAGCTAAACAAACAATTAGACAAAACGTACTATGTTCACCATGTCTGTGCACTCCTCCAATCCCTCCTGTAACAAAGACTGAAATACCAACCTGCAATAGTTTGTTGGTCAAGCATCAGAAAACTGAACAACTGGAACAAAACCAAGAATATGAAAGTCGGTGTATCTGTAACCAAGATAGGGGGATAGTTTTCCCTTTCAGAAGATAAAAGGTTAAGAGCAGAGTAACCACCATAGAAGCGATAAGCATGGTTGCAGATACAGTAGTTGCACCATTTCCTCTTGTGGCCACCTAAAACACACCAAACAAGTTAACATATAAAACTATTAGCGGAAATGAATAATAATAAGTCATACTATAATGATAAATCAGTAGCCTTTGTTGGAAGAAACTTTAAGTATATAGGAAATATGGTAAAATACTTATATTTGCAGGTTAGTTTACCAATTGTATAAATTACCCGAAAGAAATATTACCAATAACTGTGATTTGAAAAGAGTAACTTACAACATGTGCAATGTCTCTTCGAGCTGTCTTTTGAGCTTTGGTTCCAATGATGGCAAGCCTCCCAAGCTCTTCTAAACCCAAACCTATAAAAATAAGTTAGCAATATCTATGAAGTAAGGATAAACTATTAAGAGTATTTTCTATAACAAAGAAGGAACCAGTTAGCAAGTGATACCATGGCCCAAAAATCTCTAATCAATATGTTCAAAAGAAGACCAAAGTCTACTACGAAAATATCCTCTTCATCATTCAGGCTGATATACAATTTGAAATTCACAACATTATAAAATTCAAACAGAAACGCACAAACCAAGACTTGTTTGACATTGATCTTACCCAAAAGTAACCGTCACAAGAACTAACATAAGCTATAATTTAAGAGTAGGCATGTATCATATAATAGAAGTGAAAGTTAAATATAAACACCTACGCATGGTATGCCATCTAGGATTGCAATGGTGGCAGGAACAGCTCCATTATTCCTTACAATTGCCTCAACCTCCTTAGCAGTTTCGAGATTTTGTGGATACGGCATCCCTATATACGCAAACAACTAAATCTTTCAACAGAGCCCAAGAAAAGTTTGAATATATCAAAAGTTGAGAAAACTAGAACTGCCCAATTATAATATAATAATAAAATATGCAAAATTGGGTCAGAGGAATTTCAACAAACAGGTTGACTGCACTCCAAGAAGTTCACCAAAAAGCCAAGCACTATATAAAATTTTCACCAGAAAGAGTGGTTTTACCATGGGAAATGATGGTGGATTCAAGGGCAACAACTGCTTTTCCATTCGACAAAGCTTCGGAAACCTCCGGAGAAACCTTGATTAATCCCACGCCCTGTTGAAGAATGAGAATAAATTAGCAGAAAATACGGCTACGAGAAAGATAAAAGCTAGGAGGAAACAGAAGTTATGAAGTAATTCTGCTTTGGGAAAGAAGAACCTTGTTATCCGAGAGCGAATTCGATGAGTCCAAGTGCCTGCGGAGACGGGACAATCTTGAGAGAGCTACAGAAGACGACGACCACATATTTGGCGTAGAAAACTATTAGACACAAATGAGTGAATGACCAACTCTTTTCAAAAGGGGGCGGCAACACTTTTTTTGTTTACGCAAATGGTGGTTTTCTTTTTTTTAAGGGAATATGTAATATATATATATATATATATATATATAGGCCAAATCTTGAGTGCGGTACGGACTAGAGTGGTACTTATATATTTTTTTTTTAAAATATGTATATTTATTTTAAAAATATGTATATTTTTTTTTAAATGTATATTTTCTTTTAAAACGTGTATATATTATATATTTTATCATAAAAAGAAATGTACATGTTTTAAGTGAAAATATACACATTTTAAAGAGGAAACATACATGTTTTAAAAAATAAATATACAAGTGCCGCTCTAATCTGGTATCGGACTGGAGACAATTCCTATATATATATATTAATTGAACTTCACGTATTATACACGCGGAGAGTAATTTATGTATTAAGTTTTAATTATCATGTTATTATTAAAAGTATATAAAATTCTAAGAACGAAAAAAATGAAAAAAAAAATAAAGTTTTAGAGCAAAAGGTAGAAAAAAAATAGCCAAAATGACTAAAATGAAAAGTAAATAATTCTTAGGGAATATGGGCCAAAATACCAAAAAAAAAAATTAAAATTTTAGGGTAAAACAAAAAAAAAAAAGGGTAAAAAAAGACAAAAATAAAGAAATAAATTAGAAAAATGAACCAAAACGAAAAAATAAAAATTTAAGATAAAAGTAAAAAAAAAAAAAAGGCCAAAATACCAAAAAAAAAAATTAAAATTTTAGGGTAAAACAAAAAAAAAAGGGTAAAAAAAGAGACAAAAATAAAGAAATAAATTAGAAAAAATTAAAGTTTTAGGGTAAAACAAAAAAAAAGGGTAAAAAAAGAGACAAAAATAAAGAAATAAATTAGAAAAATGAACCAAAACGAAAAAATAAAAATTTAAGATAAAAGTAAAAAAAAAAAAAAGTTAGAGAAGGATTAAAATGAAGGAATAAATAAATTTTAGGGTAAAAGAGAACAAAATAAAAAAAAAAAAGGTTTCAGAGGAAGAATTAAAAAATAGGTCAAAAGAGGATAAATGAAGAAATAAATAAGTTTTAAGGTAAAATAACTAGAACGAAAAAAAAAAGATTCATGGAAAAAGTTTAAAAAAAAAAGTCAAAATGGAACAAAATGGAGAAATAAATAAGTTTTAGGATAAAAAGAACAAAAAAGAAAAAAAAATATTGGGACAAAAATTAATAAAAATTTGTCAAAAAATGGTTAAAACAATGAGATAAATAAATTACCCTCAATGGTTCATTGGTAAATTATAAGATATGCTGACAGTCTCCAATTGCCAGCTAGCTAGCAGCGATAACCTGATAGGCGGGTCTTCGGCCATAACTTGATAGGTTATGATCCATAACCTGAGAGATTACACCGATCACAAGCTGGTTTCGACCGACCATCGGTCATAACTTGACAGGTTATGATCCATAACCTAACAGATTAAACCGGCCAACGGCAGGTCTCCGGCCATCACCTGACAGGTTATGATGCATAACTTGACAAATTACACCGGTCACCGGCGGGTCTCCGGTCATAACCTGACAGGTTATAATGCATAACTTGACTGATTACACCAGCCACTGGCAAGTCTATGGCCATAACCTAACAGATTACACCAGCCAACCTGACAGGTTATGACCCATAACCTAACAAATTACATCAATCGTCGACCTCTTGTCACCGGCGTCAATCATAATGTGATCGATTAAGTTATGATCTCTAATCTATACGTATTTTAATCTTTTCAATTTGTGATGAAAATATTTCACATAAATAAAAAGAAGTAGAGTTTTTTAAAATGATAGAATTAGGAAGTTTGATGATTATGGGATAAAACATTATGGTCTCGTTCATTTCACCGATTCGAGTTTTCAGTTTTAGGTTTCTACAGTAAAAAGCTCTCAGAAAATGTCACATCTAACTTTTTTTGTTACAGTAAAAAGCTCTCATAAAATGTCACATCTCAACTCGAATTGAAAACTCAAATCCGCGAAGTGAACGAGACCATAATTTTCTCAATAACAATTAACAAACTGAATTATTATAAATTTACTGTAATTTATTACTGATAGACAATCATTTTCGTAATTTTATAAAATTTCAACCATTTACTATTAAATAACTCAAAAACTATAATTTTGCCCGTATCATAGTATCCCAAAATAATATTATATTAAGAGAAAATTAGATGGATAGTCTATTTTAATATTTCTTCAATTAATGGCCGAATTTTTTAACTACTAATTAACAATATACAATAGTTTATCATTTAATTTTTCATTTACAAACCAATCTATCAATGATTTACTAATGGTTTATCATTACTAAAGCAATACATTATTGATTGAAATAGATTAATATCTGATTGATATTAGTTAGTCAGTAATAAGCCATCAAATTAATCAATGACCTACCGTAAGTGCTCTTCCCGAGCATAGTCCCTTCTTCTAAGCACGTGTGCTTCTCAATCACAACATGTCAACACATTCATAACCCATCTCCAGAAGCAGCGAAACAAATTGTCGCAAAGTGCCAAATTAGGGAGAAAGTTCTGACCCTAAGAAGATAGTTTTAAAAAAGATAAATAAGTATATTAAATAGATAACTAGAACTACTACAGCTATAATAGCGGTGATAATGACCATGATGATTTGATAATGTGGTGGTTGGAAGAAGGCTGGAGAGGATGGGAAGGTGAAGATATGAACAACAAACGTAGACCACTAATACCAAACAGTTCTAATAGAAACAAACCTATTTGCAATGAATGATTTGACTGTTGTTCCCTTCATATTTGGACACTCCACTCACTAATAGAATATGAATTCCGCAAGGCCCGCAGGAGGAGCCCACCTTAATGGTGATGTTTATCACCGTATTGTCCCGAGAATTTTTCTTCTTGTCTGAAGAGTTTCAGTTGGTGGAAAAATCATAATCTTGATCAACAATCATAAAGATATCCTACTAAGTATCATTCATCAACTAAATCTATCTACCAAGTGAAAAGATCTTTCGGTTCGAAAAATAGTTGGGATGTCTGAAAGGAAAGCAGCTTTGGAATGTGCCAGTGCCACTGAGGATTCCATCTTTTACTTTCCTTTTCTTTTTACTCCACAGAAATTTGTTCCAACACATTATCCGTTTGGATGCTTGGAGACAGCTTACGTGCTAAATCAACATGCAACGCATGGCCACCCTGGATCACATGTAAAATCAAACAGGCAGCTTGATTAATTATATTGTCGACATTGAACTACAAGCAGAATTTAAACATGAAAATAGAAGAAATATATATAATATCAACTCTGTCTCTTTCCTTGTCAACTCAAAAACATTTCCAATGCAAATACTTAATTACGTAGAAAATGAAGCATCAAGAGGAAACTAGTCTAGTTTAAGGCTACTATTAACATAAAGAATCACACAACTTATTTAAAAAAAAGCGAAAAAAAGAACAAATCCAAACCAAAATGATCAAGTGCTACTTTGGCTGTATCCTCAAAGGGAACAATCATTTGGACTATTGTCTCTTGGACCATGTAAATTTATTTTGAGATAATTGAATGCTACCTTGATTAAACACTTATTGGCTGTAATACAAATAGAAGATAATCAAAGATCAGAAGATTTTAGGTCATTTAGAAGAGAGCACGGGAAAACTATTTACTTCTTCGATTCCACAGTACAGATTACACCAAACTCTATAATATGCAGTTCTTTTCAGTCTCTTACGTTTATATTTTGTTATAACTGTAGGTTTTTAGGGCAGAAAAGAAAGTATATTTCATTGATTAATTCTTGTACAAGGATTACAGTTGTTGAAATATTCAGTGATTAAAGGCACCAACTGTTAGGGATTAAATTAGCACGTAAATATGGAAAGATTAGAATTAGTCAACTACTAGAAATCAGGAAAGAAATCAGTATAGGCTAATTTAGTTAGTTTCCTTTTATGTTCCTTATTGTAATCCTATTTAAATGTATACTCTCTAAAGGTTGAATGACATATTTTTCAATTCTTCTCATTACCTACATTTACATGGTATCATAGCCTCCTCTGATTTCCTGAAAAACCCTAAGCCGTCTACCACCAAAAAACACCATGTCTGATGCTACTTCTGAAATCACTCCATTATCCGTCTCCCAACCAAAGGTGTCCGAGTCCTTAACCCATCCTAACTCTAATTCAAATTCACATTCTGTCCAAATTACAACCATCCGGCTAAATGGAGATAATTTCCTGCGCTGGTCACAATCTGTACGGATGTATATCCGTGGCAGAGGTAAGATCGGGTATTTAACTGGAGACAAGGAGGAACCTTCAAGTGACGAGCCCACACACTCTGTCTGGGATGCAGAAAATTCGATGGTGATGACATGGTTGGTGAATTCCATGGAGGAGGATATAAGCTCAAACTATATGTGCTATCACACAGCAAAGGATCTTTGGGATAATGTCAACCAGATGTATTCGGATCTAGGAAATGAATCTCAGGTTTATGAGATCACGCTGAAGCTTGGTGAAATTCGCCAAGGAGACGACAGCGTTACAAAGTACTTCAATACTCTGAAGCGGCTTGTTAGGCTCTGGGTACCTGCAACACGAATTCACACACGACAAGCACAAGAACACCACAGATAGACTACTGAAGGATCCTCAACCAAAGGATCCTATTCATTAATCGTTTCCGGAATCACCACGAGCTCAGCTCGGCCAGGAATACAAAATGGTAAAAAGCAATATTCTCTCAACGTGTCCTACTCTCTCCCCGATCCTCCCTTAAGAATCCCCTCACTCCGTTGTAACCGTCCTACTCCCTAGGCTAGCCTAACTACCTAAGCCAGCTCAGCAACTAACTCACGCACTCACATCCCTTCCCCAACCAAAGACGTTGCGAGCTCCTCTAGAATACATCCGTTCATATTTATTCTTCTTAGGCTCGGGTGTAACACGGCTCTGGCAGGATCTCAATCTGTTTAGTGATTATGAGTGAAAATCCCCTGAAGATGGCAACCATTACAAGAAAACTATTGAAGATAACAGGATCTTCAAATTCCTCATTGGACTCAATGTTGAGTTCGATAAGGTTAGAGGGAGAATTATCGGTAGGAAGCCACTGCCCTCCATTGGAGAAGTCTTTGCTGAAGTGCGTAGGGAGGAGAGTCGCCGTCTTGTTATGCTTGGAAAAAAGACGTCAAGCAGTCCCATTGAAAACTCAGCACTGATTGCATCGGAGGCAAACGTGAGCAGGTCTATTCTGAGAAAGAATGAAGAAAAGCCCCGTGTATGGTGTGACTATTGTAACAAGCCTCATCACACTTGTGAAAATTGCTGGAAGATCCACGGGAAGCCAGCAAATTGGAGGACAATTGAAAATTCAACCGAATTCCCTCTGCACATGAAGCTGAAGCTGTCCCTTCTATTCCCTTTAGCAAAGAGCAGATGGATCACCTTCTGAAGCTACTGCAATCCAACTCTGGATCATCTGGTACTCCTAATGCTTCTCTGGCCCACTCAGGTAGTAAACCGGATGCCCTATCCTGTCATTTAAATCTAAGTTCTACTCCCTAGATCATTGATTCAGGAGCTTCTGATCATATGACCAGTTTTTCACATTTGTTCCATACTTATGTTCCCTGTTCTGGCCTAGAAAAAATCAGGATAGCTGATGGTTCTTTTCCACCCATTGCGGGTAAAGGTCTGATCAATTTAACAAAACATATAGCACTCAAATCTGTACTTCATGTCCCGAAACTTGCTTGCAATCTTCTATATGTTAGTAAATTGTCTAGAGATTCTAATTGCCGTGTTGTGTTCTTTGAATCTCACTGTGAATTTCAGGAGCAGAACTCGGGGAGGATGATTGGCAGTGCGAAGAGGATGGATGGTCTTTACTACTTTGAAGATGGACTTTCCAGCAATAAAAAAGCTCAAGGCTTGAGAAGTATTAGTTCTATCCCTATTAGAGATCAAATAATGCTTTGGCACTATAGGCTAGGGCACCCTAGTTTCCTTATCTAAGAAAAATGTTTCCTGATTTGTTTAAAGGACTGGATTGTTCTTCTCTTTATTGTGAAAACTGCATTTTATCAAAGAGTCACCGTTCTAGTTATCCTTTGAAATCTTATCAAGCCTCAGGGCCATTTTATTTAATCCATAGTGATGTGTGGGGTCCCTCGAGGATCAAAAAAATGTTTGGCAAAAGATGGTTTGTTACTTTCATTGATGACCACACACGTTTATGTTGGGTCTACTTAATGCGTGAAAAATTAGAAGTTGGAAATCTTTTTAAAAATTTTTATACGATGATTGAAACACAATTTCAAACAAAAATCTGCATACTCCACACAGATAATGACACTGAATATTTCAATGAAGTGCTAGGAAGTTTTTTAAAAGAAAAAGGGATTCATCATCAATCCACTTATGTTGATACACCTCAGCAAAATGGTATTGCTGAGAGAAAAAATAGACATTTACTTGAGGTTTCACGTGCCCTCATGTTTTCAATGCATACTCCTAAATATCTACGGGGAGAGGCCATTCTAACAACTTGTTACCTAATTAATAGAATGCCTACCGTGTGCTAAATTATACTACTCCGTTTGAGTATTTTAAAAAACAATCCAACTTCAATCTAATAACAAGACTCCAGTCCAACCTCCCTTTAAAGGTCTTCGGTTGCACTGTCTTTGTGCATTTACCAAGTACAAATCAATCAAAACTTGACCCTAGAGCTGAAAAATGGGTCTCTATAGGATATGCTCCAAATAAAAAGGGGTACAAGTGTTTTAATCCAAAAACAAAGAAAATTTTTGTCAGTATGGACGTTACTTTTGTTGAAAAACAACCTTATTTTAACAATAATTTTCTTCAGGGGGAGAAGGAACATGTTGAAGAAAATTTTTGGGAAATTCTTCCAACTCCTTTACCTAAACCAATTACGGCTGATTCATCACTCATGTCAAAACAAGATCCGAATAATAGTGATGTACCCAACCTAAGTGTGCCAAACTTAGTTGACTCGTTGACAGGGGGAGAAATACTACCTACGGTTTCAAGAGAGTCTAACTCAGAGCTTCTGATTTATTCCAGGAAAAGAAATCATCAAAGAGGAAGAGATCCATCTATCATCATAGCACAAGATCAATCAAAAACCCCGAGTGATGAATTCCTAAAAGGATTAGGTACACAAATTCAAACCTTGCCAACCATTCCTCCTTCTTATCATCTATTCCTGAGTCTAATGAAATTGATATACAGCCTCGGGATCTTGATATCCCTATAGCTCATAGGAAAGGAACCCGTTCTTGCACCATTCATCCTATTGCAAAATATCTCTCATATAACAAAGTTTCTCGTAATTATAGCGCTTTCATTTCAAAAATCTCAAACTTGAGTGTTCCAAGAAATATTCAGGAAGCACTTAATGATCCAGATTGGAAATTGGCAGTGATGGAAGAGATGAATGCTCTTAGAAAAAGTGGAACATGGGAAGTAGTGGATCTGCCCAAAGAAAAGAAAACTGTTGGTTGCAAGTGGGTATTCACCATAAAATGTAAAGCCGATGGAAGTTTGGAGAGATATAAAGCGAGGCTCATAGCAAAGGGAATTTACACAGACTTATGGGATTGACTACCATGAAACATTGCTCCTATAGCAAAAATGAATTCAATCCGTGTACTGTTGTCATTGGCAGTCAACTCCAATTGGCCCTTATATCAATTGGATGTAAAAAATGCCTTCCTAAATGGCGATTTGGAAGAAGAAGTTTTTATGAGCTTACCACCTGGTTTTGAAGACAAGTTTGGCCAAGGAAAAGTTTGCAGACTTAAGAAATCCCTGTATGGTCTTAAACAGTCTCCTAGAGCGTGGTTTGAACGCTTTGGGAAAACTGTGAAAGACTATGGATACTGTCAAAGTCAAGCAAACCACACCATGTTTTATAAACATACTGAAAAGGGCAAACTATCTATTCTAATTGTTTATGTGGATGATATAATCATGACAGGAGATGATATAGAAGAACTAGCAGGGTTGAAGAAGAGACTTGTTGATAACTTTGAAATCAAAGATCTTGGAGCACTTAAGTATTTTCTCGGGATGGAGTTTGCCCGATCTAAAGAGGGTACTTTTGTAAACCAAAGGAAATATATCATTGACCTACTCAGAGAAACAGGACTTCTTGGCTGCAAGACTGCTGAAACTCCAATCGAGGCCAACTTAAGACTTGAAGCTACTAAACCCGAGGAAGTAATCGACAGAGAAAAATACCAACGACTGGTGGGAAAACTCATCTACTTATCACACACACGTCCAGATATTGCATTTGCAGTAAGTATGGTGAGCCAATTCATGCACTCACCAGGGCAGGAACACTTCAACTCTGTCTATAGAATTTTAAGATACCTAAAGGGGACTCCAGGAAAAGGTTTGCTGTTTAAAAACGATGGACATTCACAAATTGAAATTTACATCGATGCAGATTGGGCAGGAAGCATGACTGATAGACGATCAACTTCAGGCTATTGTACGTTTGTTGGGGGGAACCTTGTTACTTGGCGAAGCAAAAAACAATGTGTAGTTGCAAGAAGTAGCGCAGAAGCCGAATTTAGGTCACTGGCTCATGGAATTTGTGAAGTAATTTGGATAAAGAGGCCCCTTGAGGACTTGAAGATTTATCCTGGTTTACCTATAAGGGTCTATTGCGACAATAAAGCTGCTATCTCAATTGCTCATAACCCAGTTCTCCACGACAGAACCAAGCACATTGAGGTGGACAGACATTTTATCAAAGAGAAAATAGAAAACGGCCTAATTTGCATACCCTATGTTCCGACTACTGAACAAGCTGCTGATATACTCACTAAAGGACTGCACAAAAAGGAGTTTAACAAGTTGATAAGCAAGCTAGCTATGGAAGACATATACAGGCCAGCTTGAGGGGGAGTGTTGAAATATTCGGTGAGTAAAGGCACCAGCTGTTAGGGATTAAATTAGCATGTAAATATGGAAAGATTAGAATTAATCAACTACTAGAAATCAGGAAAGAAATCAGTATAGGCTAATTTAGTTAGTTTCCTTTTTTGTTCCTTATTGTAATCCTATTTAAATGTATACTCTGTAAAGGTTGAATGACATATTTTTCAATTCTTCTCATTACTTACGTTTACAATAGTATTTATAAGAAAACTATCCTATAGGAATGGGAAAGTATATCCCACAGAAAAAGGAAACTAAATCCCTAGAATGAATGAGATCCTTATCTCAAGGAATCTCTTTAAAAATTGAAAAGATAAACTACTTTCCTAATTTATCTCTAAGCCCCCATTAACCGGATTGGCACACATCCGGTCCATAACTTTAGCCTACTTTCTTGATTTCTACAACAACAATTTGGACAAACTCTGCAAAGCGCTTGCTAAATCCATCCCTACGTTGTGGTTGCAGTCTCAATCACTGCAACCAGATTCACACATCTGCTCACAGATGCACCAAAGGGGGATAAATTTATCCAAATAAACCCAAAAACAAAAGGCAATACAGGAAAAAAGAAAGAAAAAAAAAACGAAATAAAGAATAGCAATTAAAAAAAGTTCAAACATTGTTGCGTTTGTCATAGGAAATTCATTCAAATTCAAATACGAATATGAAGAGCGAAAGATCTCAAGAGTGAGTGCACCTTCCATTCTGACTTAATTTTAGAAACTAAAAAGATTGACTGCGACCCACTAAGCACATACATTAAAAATATGGTTCATAATCTAGTAACCAAAGAGGGAAGGAAAAGGGAAAAGCATGGAGACGTGCCTTGTAAACCACTATGTGCGCCACTGGAAGCCCTTGACTGCCAAACCTTGCGAAAAGAGAAAGATCACCAATAAGATCTAAGACCTTATGACGACAAGGTTCATTGTCGAAACGAAGCAAAGGATTCAACCAACCTTTACTAACACTGCAAAATAAAAGGAGAAAATATTAATTAGCTGAAGAACTTTGTTAGATAGCTACTTGCTTTTCACAGTTTGGTTCATAGATTCAGAACCATAATTCATAACCATTCTCGGTTTACGTGTGTTTTTTGTGAGAGAAAATACTGTAGCGAGCCACGAACCATGATCCGAACCATGGTACAAATCCTTACTCCAAACGCAGTGTCGCTATCATTCACCTTTGCATAATGTAGGGAAACAGATAGTTTGGTTGACACTAATATCTCATAATACATAAACTATGAAGCATCTGACCTACAAACGAGTGCATTTTCTACCCCGCCTCCTTTTATGAGTCCCATATTGCGCATTTTCTCCACCTGTAACAAATTCCCAATATGTGATCATCATCATCAGCAGCAATTTAAATAATATCTTGCTCATTAATAAAAAGTGGGAAAGTTTTTCCTACTTCACATATGAAATAACTAGATGGATGTGCAAAGCATGTTACAGACATTGTTACATTTCCTGTGCTTGCAATCCTTTTTTATAGTGACATCATTTGCTTTCATTGGGCATATATATTCGGTTTTGTGGATAAATAGTTTAGCAGATAAAGTAGGGTGATTAATGCTACGTTTGGAGTAAGGATTCGTGCCATGGTTCGGATCATGGTTCGTGGCTCGCTACAGTGTTTTCTCTCACAAAAAACACACGTAAAACGAGAATTGTTATGAATCATGGTTCTGAACCTATGAACCAAACGTCCACTAAAATTTTATGTTGGTGATGGTGCTTTGTTCCATTTTTCAATATATTCAATTTACACCCAGAAAGAAAGGGGGAAATTACTTAGTGATTATAAGTGTTCTAAGATGTCGATAATATAAGTGAAGAGAAACAAAAACAATTAGCAAAGACCTGAGTTGATTTAGAGAAAACGGCCTGGAAATATTTTGTTTTCGAAACAAACAAAAACCGTTGGCATGCATATAGACAGATGGACTACGACTTTAGCTTATAAACTACACATTGTTGCTACGCAAAACAATTAGCAAACACCTAAGTTGACACAGAGAAAAAGGCCTATAAAACTTATGCTTCAAACAAAAACAGCAGCATGCATATAAATGGATGAACAATTTTATTTCTTACAGATTCACACATTGTTATTAGGCACAGGTTAGCGAAGAATGGCCACAGATGAATAGAGCTACATCTAATTGTAATACATTTCCATTCCGTAACTTCCAAGCTATCATCGGTAATTAAGATCACAAAGATCCAAGACTACCTGCCTTTCCTTCTTGAAGAAACTAAAAGCTTTTCAATATAGTACTTAAAATTAAGTATCTTATCAGGTTATACAAATTATGATATAAAGATAAACATGATTCATAAAGCTCAAGTTTAAAGGCTATCTTGTACTCCAAGAATCAACTCTGTACACCATTAAGGGATTTTCACCATTTTTATTATATGCATTGAGTTGCTGATGAGAGAGTGTCAAACGTCAAAACAAAGAGAGAAAAACAATAAAAGACTACTGATGTAGATTTTAGAATTGACCTCCTCATAAATGCAGAAAGTTCTTGATGGAGCTATCTGCTTGGTGTAATGAGAGTTGTCAAAGTGAGCTGAAGAAAACCACTGGTAGCCAATAGCAGGCACCTGCTATAAAATATGTTAATTCACTAACTACTAAAAAATAATGTTATAGACTTCAATAAACTAGTGTTAGCAAGTTTAAAGCTTAATCTTTATAAACAAGCATCTACTTAGTTTTAGGTGCTGTAGAGGTTGGCACAAATACAAAACGCTGATACCAGCCACAAAAACAAAAATTCTAATTCCAACTACTTAAGGTGGGGTTATACAAATTTCTTCAATAAACTAGTGTCAGCAGTTTAAAGCTTAATCTTTATAAACAACAAGCATCTACTTAGTTTTAGGTGTTGTAGAGGTTGGCACAAATACAAAGCGCTGATACCAGCCGCAAAAACAAAAATTCTAATTCCAACTACTTAAGGTGGGGTTATACAAATTTCTTCAATAAACTAGTGTCAGCAGTTTAAAGCTTAATCTTTATAAACAACAAGCATCTACTTAGTTTTAGGTGTTGTAGAGGTTGGCACAAATACAAAGCGCTGATACCAGCCGCAAAAACAAAAATTCTAATTCCAACTACTTAAGGTGGGGTTATACAAATTTTGCCAATCAGCGTTTAAAATAGACAGAAGTGACAACTATATCTCTAGGGAAAGAAGAAGAAGAAGAAGAAAAAAAAAGGCCAATGTATCATCTTCTCTCTCCAATGAATGGTTTTTTTTGCTATCTCTCTATTCTTTCAATTTGAAACTAATCAATGGAGCCACTACTGGATGCGTCAGTTATCATTCTAAACGCAAACTTGTAGCTACAAAATAGATGTTTCAAAAGGGAAAAGTACGCTACTATCAAGAAAGTTATCCACTTGCCAAATGGAGAAATTTCAATTCCACCTAATTAGACAAAGGTCTAGGAAAAAAGATTCTAGCGTGTCAAGAAAGAACATTCAGATATGTCTCTTTTTTTTTTTTTTTTTTTTTTTTGCGCTTTACATTAGCTGATCTGAATTTGAAATGAAAATTTTCTTTTGCATGCCTAATAGACCAGAAAATTCAAAATCCAATTATCAATTCCACCCGCTTAAAAATACCACAATAAGGATGAAAGCTTAACTACCACATGTTTAAGATCCCTACTTGCAAAATACTACTTAATCATAGGGAGACTACTCCATAGATATTGTATTCTTTAGAATATAAGCTTAGATTGGAAGACCATTATATTTCAGTTCAATGATGTATCCTGATATCTTGAATAATTTAAATATCTATGCAAATCCACCTGATAAATAAGATTAACATATTAAAAAAAATAAAAAAAAATAAAAAACAAAAAAAAAAGTCCAATATTATGCTAACAAGGTCAAATGAAAAAAAAAAAAAAAAAAAAAAAAAAAAAAAAAAAAAAAAAAAAAAAACATATGAAAAAGTCAACCCAAATAATGGATCGACCAAAAGTAGTGCACATAAATCCTTCACATTTCTTGCCATTTGTAAGAAAGTTTCCTATGGGGTATAATATCAGTGTACCTGTGGAAAACTAATCCCATAACTGATAAAAATTTTAGGGGATGGAAATGCAGCCACAAAAGAACCATTCTTCCAAATGTGCACAGGTTCATTAATATGTGCTGCCATCTTTTCACAAGTGTTGCTACACTCATCCCTTGCCACCTTTAAACCAACTTGCTCTATTGCCCCCACCCAATCACTTGCTGATCCATCAAAAATTGGAACCTGCACAAGACCCATCAAACGTTAACACTTCTCAGTTCTTTTGTCATCAGAAAAAAATAAAAGCACTAGCTACCATAGAATTGTGTCCCTAAATGTTTCTCATCAACTCATTGAATAATCAAGCAATTCAATCTCCAAATACACATACAACTGGCTAAATTTTGGTCATTAGCTTAACAAACAAGGTTATCGATAAGGCCTCTTTTGAAGCTTGTTATGCAGATCAAGCATTTTAGCAGTTAACTAAGAAATGTTCTGCAAAGCAGAAGTCTTTTGTGTAAGGATCTCTACAACAATGGTTCAACTAAAATAAAGATTAAGAGGATATATCAAAGTTAGCGCCGTAATTCCACTTCAAAATACAAAATTTTTTCAAGATGCAAACCTCAACATCGCGATCTTCGGGGTCCGAATTTTCTATCTCGATCCGGCAATTGTCAACTCCCATGCCTTCCAAAGCCGAAAGCAGGTGCTCGATGGTTCGGATTCTGATTCCATCTTTACAGAGCGTTGTGCAGAGAGGCGATTCATTGGCATAATCGATTGAAGCGGGAATCACGTTTGATCGGAAATCAAAGTACCTCCCTACTCCGGCGAGCTCCGGCCATAACTTCACCGTTGAAACCTTGCCGGAGTGTAGAGTCTTCCCGGTCAGCTCTATACATCCCACCAGAGTTTGCTGAAGCCTACCGGTCTGCAATGCATTCAAACAAAAACGCAAAGAAACAAAATTAAACCAAAAGGAAAATGCCGTTCCGTTTGGTTTCCGAGAAAATTAACACGAAAATGAACTCCCTACACTACATTTCCAGACACTGGAACCTGCAAAACGAAAACAATCGGCATAACCTAATTCACTGCCATAATCAGCATTTTCCTTCTCCGAATAGCTCGCAACAAAACACGTACATACGCGAACATATATGTGTGTGTATATATACAATATAAAGGCTAAAAATTTCACAAAAGAGAGACTTCGATAGAGGGATTACAGATTTCCAAGAGATGAATTTGGAGGACTTGAAGAAGTTGAAAGCACTGGAGAGATTCATCAGTTGGAATTGGATGGCGGCGACCAAAAGAAATAAATAAATAAATAAAATCACTCAACTGTTGCTCACACCTCGCAGGGTCAGAGTTAGGTCCAAAACGACGTCGTTACGTAAATGACGCGCGAATTCTTCGTTATCTTTGAAAGCATACAGGTAAGGAAAAATGAATGCTATGCAAATTTCTCAACTGCTAAGAACTGATTTTTGCTCCGATTTTCATTTGATTCATAGGTTTATATATGCCTTCCGTAACAGCCAAGTCTCGGCGATTCTTCACGCAACTTCTGGAGTCGACAAAGCAGAAGAACCTCCGCAAAGGACAGGCCGTACACGCTCAAATCGTCCAGAGTAGTCGGTCTCCGTGCGTCTACTTAGCCAACAGCCTCGTCAACCTCTACGCCAACTGCGGCGACTTAACCAAAGCCGAGCTCGCTTTCGACAGCTCCGAGCGAAAAGACGTCGTCTCATGGAACTGCCTCATCAATGCCTTCTCTCAAAACGCGCCGTCGTGTTCCTCGCCGGTGAGGAAGCTTCTGAAGCGGATGAGGGAGGAGAACACCATGCCCGACGCCTACACTTTCGCTGCGGTTTTCGCTGCCGTTGACGACGACGTCGTTTTCTGCCGACAAGCGCACGCGCTGGCGATCAAGACGGATTGTTTTAAGGACGTGTTTGTCGGGAGCTCGCTTGTGAGTTTGTACTGCAAGTTGAGCCTTTTGTCGGATGCGCGCACGTTGTTTGATGAAATGCCGGAGAGAAATTCCGTCTCGTGGGCGACTATGATTTCCGGGTATGGAAAGGCTAGGATGGAAAGAGAGGCTTTGGGGGTCTTTCGAGCGATGAGGAGAGAGGAAAAGGGGTGTGATAATGAGTTTTGTTTCACTGGTGTTCTTAGTGCTTTGAGGGTTCCTGAAGTTTTGGATTGTGGGAAGCAAATTCATTGTCTTGCGGTGAAGAAGGGGTTGTTATGTTTTGTTGCTGTTGGGAATGCTTTGGTTACAATGTATGGAAAATGTGGGAGTTTGGATGATGCATTGAAAATGTTTCTGATATTGGATGACAAGAACTCTATTACGTGGTCTGCTATGGTAAATGGCTTTGCACAAAGTGGGGATTGTGAAAAGGCTTTGAGATTGTTTTGTACAATGCATGTTTGTGGGGTTACTCCTAGTGAGTTCACTTTTGTCGGGGTGATTAATTCTTGTGGCAATATTGGTGCAATTGAAGTAGGGAGACAATTACACGGCTATTCGTATAAGTTGGGATTCGAGTCGCAAATGTATGTGATGACGGCTTTGGTCGACATGTACGCGAAATGCGGTGGCATTGGTGATGCTCGGAAGGGGTTTGATTATTTGAAACATCCTGATCTTGTTTCTTGGACTTCTATAATTGGAGGGTATGTGATGAATGGAGAGAATGAAGAGGCATTGAGTTTGTACTGTAGAATGCAAATGAAGGGAATCGTGCCTAATGAACTGACCATGGCAAGCGTCCTGAAAGCGTGTGCGAACCTGGCTGCATTGGAACAAGGAAAGCAAATCCACGCCCGTGCGATTAAGTACGGGTTCAGTCTTGAAATCCCAATTGGAAGCGCGCTTTCTACAATGTATGCAAAGTGTGGGAGCTTGGAAGATGGTGACTTGGTTTTTAGAAGAATGCCAACAAGGGATGTAATATCTTGGAATGCAATGATATCCGGGCTTTCTCACAATGGGCTTGGTAACGAGGCATTTCAACTCTTTGAGGAGATGCTATTGGAAGGCACAAAACCGGATGCCATAACATTTTTGAATGTGCTCTCGGCTTGCAGCCACTTTGGGTTGGTAGACAGAGGTCGGTCCTATTTTGATATGATGATTCATGATTTTGGAATAGCGCTGAAGGTAGAGCACTATGCTTGCATGGTAGATGTGCTAAGTCGGGCTGGGAAACTGAGAGAAGCCAAAGAGTTTATAGAATCCGCAACCATCGATCACGGCATGTGTTTATGGAGAATTCTTCTAAGTGCTTGTCGAAACCATCGAGAGTACAAATTGGGGGCCTATGCTGGAGAGAAACTAATGGAGTTGGGATCACGAGAATCGTCGGCTTATGTTCTGTTGTCGAGTATCTACACTGCATTGGGCAGGAAAAAAGATGTCGAACGGGTTCGGAGGATGATGAAACTCCGAGGGGTGAGTAAGGAGCCTGGGTGTAGCTGGATTGAGTTGAAGAGTGGAGTTCATGTGTTTGTCGTTGGGGATGAGTTGCACCCACAGATTGGAGATATACGTTTGGAGATACGAAGGTTAAGTAAGCACATGAAGGGTGAAGGTTATTTGCCTACATCTGAATTTGCCCCTACAAATTCTAGCACTTTATTACATGATAAGTGCCCCATTGGGGCTATGCATTGATTTATTCCATTCTTTGGCCAATGTGGCTTATTCCACCATTTGGACGGAAATTTTCTTTTTTCTTTGCTCATGAAGTTTGAGGAATACTAATACAAGAGAAGTTTGCTGATTCGAGTTTTTAATTCGAGTTGATATGTAATTTTATGTGAGAGTTTTTTACTGTAGTAAAAAAGTTTGATGTGACTGTTTCTGAGAACTTTTTACTGTAACAAAACTCGAATCGGTAAAATGAACAAGGCCATAGAAAACACGGTTTTTTTTCTCCCTTTCCTTTTGTTGCTTAAATTCCAACTAGCTAGGAAAGAGGATGGTTGCTTTACTTTGATAATTGATACAATCTCATTTTTGGTGCAACTCTATACCATAGAAAGCGTGCAAAATTTCATAAAGAGTAATGTTAGAAACACCAACTCAAATCTCAATTTTTGTGTATCAATTAATGTGGCATGTAACTCAATCATATTTTTATTTGTCGATGCAAACTTTTTTATTAATTGACGTGATAATATTTTAAACATCTATTAATATAAAATGACAACTTACGTATCACATCAATTAGTATATAATAATTATTATTTAAATTGATGTCTCTAATATTATTTTTTTTATAAATGTAAAGCTATAAGGTAAAAATAAAAAATAAAAACATAAAACAAAACAAAAAAACAAAAATAAAACAAAAAAGTTGAACGGTTCTGTGGAGCTGCAGCTCCTCAGACATATGGGATGGGCCCATGTCTCTGAGAGACCCAAATGGGGCCACCCATGTGTTTTGAGGTGCTAAACGGATCCTCAACAATGCTCTAAAAGTAATAGTTGCATTAAGTCTAAGAAGAAAGGTATATTTTTATTTTCGATTGTATGGAATTAAAGCAACTTCAACAAAATTAAATTAAGAAGATAATTTTTGGGTTAATCTCACCGTTGTTCCTTAAATTTTAGTGTCATCTCCATTTTGGTCCCAAAATTTTAAAAATTCTCACTTTATCTCTTAAATTTTGAATTAGTCCCTTTGAAGTCTTTTATAAGAATTTCTATTAAAATCATACCTAAAAAAAGAAGCTAAAATGTAGTCATGTGATTTTTATCCATTTACTTCTAACATCTAAGGCCATGTTTACTTTGCATCAAAGAGAAAAGGGAAGTAAGAAGTCATTCCCTTTTTCATCTAATAATCTGTTTACTAACAAAATTAATAATAGAGATTTAGTGGGCCCCACATAACATAGGTAATGAGAAAAGGAAATATCAATCATTTCACCCCCTTAGTATTGATTCCTTACCAAATTGAATGAATACTAAATTTACTTATCTACTTTTAAGAATTACTATACATTCAATGCTGATTTAATTATGTAAAATGACATTTTAGTGATTACATTCATAACATTACTATTCCTAATTTCAGTAAAAATAAGAAAGGGAATGAGATTATTTCTCAATACATCATCTAATAGTCAAGTAAATATATGAAAAGGAATGAATGATTACTTTACTTTCCTTCCAATCCCATTACTTTTCTCATTACATTCCTTTACGATCTAGTAAACGCGCCCTAAGTGTAGTCATGTGAATTTCTATTAAAGTCTATTTTTTTTATTTGTTTTTAACATTTGTTCCATTAGAAATGGTTAAGTATGAACAATTCAAAATTTAAGAAGTAAAGTATGAGTTTTTAAAATTCAGTAAGCAAACTGAAAATGAACCTAAAATTCAAGAGGCACCAATACTAATAATTCTAATTTTTTTGATAGGTATAACAAAAACTATTGATCAAATAACCGATATTTAGAATTGTGCAACAGTTTTGATAGGTATAAAAAAAACTATTGATCAAATAACCGATATTTAGAATTGTGCAACAGTGGAATATAGTTTGCCCAGAACGAGAAAGTATAGAGGAAAGCTGATAATCCTTCCTTAACATCCTCTCTCAATCAAACGACATTTAACTTTGGTTGAAATTTTATCCTATTATTCTTATTAACTTATTGCTCGACTCATATTCAAAAGTTAATGCAATCCAATCCCACAATAAGATAAGTTCATTTCTATTGTTTTCTTAAATTATCAATAATCTAGTTTTTTATTTTATATACTTTTTCATATATTTATATATTTTATAGATTCGAAGTAATATCTTCACCAGCTTTTTGATCTTATGATATTTATGTTTTTTTTCTTCTTTCAGAAAGTTGAATAAATTTTATGTGTTGTTTTATTAACATCATATGATTTATTTTTACTTATTTTTTTGATAGAAAAGGACATTTTTTGTGTCGATTTCTTTCTAATTTCCACCATGGATTGTATCTTTTGATACTTTCTCTTTACTAAAAAAAAAAGGTGGCATATAGTTACCAATAAATACATTAAATATATACCAGCATAGACGAGTTCTCAATAGTTATTTCTATAAATAATTACCTATTATATATAAAAATTTAATATTGTGCCATAATTAGAATTTAATCTCATTAATTAACATATATTTTTTGGTTAACTACCAAATTTATTATGACCGTCTAATCAATATTCAATGGTTAAAACAAAATATCCACCTGTGAGTAAATATTAAAGTGACCATTAAAATTACATATCTAAATATATGCATACGTAAGGGTAATTATTGAAAACTATTTAAAAGCAACTATTAAAAACTCATCCATAATTTGAGATATGATAAAAAAATTTCCCTAAGAGTAGGCACAGTTTGGACAATCATATTCTTAAAAATGTCCATTAAATTTATATATTTTATAAAAACTTGATATGATTTTGAAAGTTTAATATGATCTAATGATTTAAAGTTGTGCACCTTATCAGTAGGTAAATTTTTGTATAGTTATATAAGAAAGTCTGTTATATTTATTAAGCTGTGACATGAAAGTAAGTAAATATTGAGGAAAAACACAACTCAACTTGAGTAAATTAATTAGTTTTTATGATTCAATTTAGAATTAATTATAAAAATTAGCTTTGAATTATATCCCGTGTAACACTTTACCTTTTGATATTTCAAATATAACACTCATTCCCCTTTAACAATGAAATGGTAATAAAAAAAAACTCATTCTTTAGATTTTTAACTGAAAGTGACGTTTAATTTGCTATTTTAAGAATATTTTAGTAATTTTATAGTTTAAAATTTAAATTGAATTTGAACTAGTTTAAATATTATATTTTTTTACTACAAAAAAACTTCATAAAATATTTAACTTACATTCAATTAATAATAGATGTATCATGATTAAAAGTTTAAATTTAAATTAATTTTAAATTCATACTAAATTTTAAATTATATAACTACTAAAATATCTTAAAATAATAAATTAAATGTCAATTTCAGTTAAAAAACTTAACAGATGAGGTTTTTTATGAAATATTGTTAATATTTCATTGTTCTAGAAGAACGTATGTTATGTTTCAAAAATTAAAGAATAAAGTGTTATAAGAGATATAACTTATGGGGAGTTTTTGTAGTTAATCCTTAAATTTAAGGTATACTATAGAATTATTATTTTATGTAATGGATTTGATTAAATTAAATTTTAAAAAATAATTTTATGACACCAAAAAAAAAAAAAAAAGTGTATAAGCACTGAAAAAATTATCTAAAAAAATTGAAAAAATTCTCTTAAAAAAACAAGCACCGGAACGACATAAAATCGTTGCAGAAAAGAAACGTGAAGACTGAAGTACAAACTCAAACATCGCATCTCAGTTCTTCATCGGCGCCACCGCGAAGAATCCACCTCAACCCTCGGTAAGTATGCCCATGCCTGTTTGTTTCCCGAGAAACTACCACTTTTCAGTAATGTCGCCAAATATTTATCACCAATTTCTCTCTCTCTCTCTGGTTTTTTTTTTTCCTTTCTTTTAATTATCAGCCACCAAACGGCACCATTACTCGAGCGATATATCTGCGATTGGTAAAGTGATTTTTTTTTTCAGGTTTTTGTTGCTTTTTTTTTTTCTCATCTGAAGGTTATCAATGGGCAAAGAGGGCCAAGCGGCGGCTATGGAAATTGACGATCCGAAATCAAACGCGTCTGATCAGATTGTTCCTAAGTTCTCTATAAACGGTCCGTTTCTCCGATCTGTTTTAGTTTTATCTTCCGAATTCAATTTTTTTTAGCCTTTTGAATTGACTAATCAATTGTGTTGCGATATTTATTTTTTCTCAATTGTTACATCGCTCTTAATTAGCTTGATTGATGTTTTAGATGTTATATGGATTTTCCGTATGAAAAATATTGCACGTTATTATAATGACGGAATGCTAAGTGTAATTTTGCTTGTGCTTATTTCTTTTTTTTTTTTTTAATACTAGTGTTGCAGCTGTTGAAATCTGCTCAGATGCAGCACGGATTGCGGCACGGGGACTACACTCGCTATCGGTAAATGACCTCAAAATTCATACTTGATTTTGGCCAATTTGTCAAATGCAAGTTTCACTTAAGGCTTCTAATCCATATTTTATTTTCAACTGTCACTACCACTATCATTGTTGCTTTTAACAATATCTTTATCTTTATTATTATTATTATTATTATTATTATTGTTATTGTAATTGTTGTTGGAATGACTACGCGTGAAATTGATATAATTTGGTGATGGGCCGAATGTCGTTTATTTGTAGGAGGTATTGCACAGCTCGGTTAAGGAGGTTATATAAATCATTGAAGCTCACTCATGGCCGTGGGAAATACTCCCGTCGACCGATTACTGAAGCTACTGTGACCGAAGTCAGGTGCGTCTTGCTGTTCATATCTTTTGCAAATACGGTGAACTGTGTTTCCTTATTGAATGAGGGAATTATTCATACGTTTATCCTGGTCTGAAGGTGTTGGTGAACAGACCAAGATGAGATAAATCTCTAGTCTTGATTTTCTCACTTAAGTGAGGTTCCTCAAACGGTTGGTTGAGTTCTGTTTTTGATAGAAACAAAAAGGTTTTTTTTTTATAAATAAATTGACCTAATATATGAGGAGAAGATATCTTGGATACGAGCTATATCATAAAACACGAAAAACTAATTCTCGTTTTCTCTAATTATTCTTTGCTGGAAATAGATAGTCAATTCAGTTATAGACTTCGGTGCTCTATTTTAACACTGGGTAATGATTCTTTGCTTATTAATTCTTTCATGACTTTATTCAGCATGTTTTGTTTGTTCATTTGCTTGTATTATGCCCCAAGTATAAAACATAGATGCATTATGCCTTACCAGAAACTATGCTAAATATAAGGATTTATCTTTGGTGGTTACAAGAGCAATTGACTGTTTTACCGACGAGATAATGGCTCTTTGGAATCAGAGGGCGTATATAATTCTTGAGTTGTTTTCTATTTTATGGTTAAGTAACAGTAATTAGATAGCTTGAAATGCTTGGTAATATTCCATGCTGAATGGTTTTTGTTTTCTGGATTTAAATAGGGTTCTTCATCGGGTTCTTTATACGGCAGAGAGAGCTTGGAGCCATGCCATGGAAAAAAGACAGCTTTCTGATGGCCCCAATGCACGCCAGCGAATCTATTTGATTGGTAGGCTGAGGAAGGCAGTAAAGTGGGCTACTCTGTTTTCACAGTTGTGTGCAACTAAGGGAGACTCTAGAACTTCTTTAGAAGCTGAGGTTTGCAGCTATCTTTTTATGTCTTGATGTAGTTTAATCTTAGTGGTAGACATAGACATGCACCCATGGCTGAGGCAACTACTTTCCCACCTTAGGTCTTCTTTCACTTTCTGCGGATTCCAAGGTTAATATTGCACATTCAAGCAGAAAATGAATCTGGTGAATCCATGAAACAACTGTAGCGTGGAAGTCTGATAATAATGACCTAATATATATGACATCTTGTGAAGCTCCTTTATTAATACTTCATACAACTTTAAAAAAAATTAATAATGCAATTTTCATGTTATTTTCCTGCTTGAAGCTATGAGCCAATTACCTACCACATGCTTCAAAGCTTGAGTGATGGACTCTCAGAATACAGTTGATAGTTTATATGTATTGCTTCTGTAATTTTTGATGATTTAACTGTGAATATGAATCACTAGGCCTATGCATCCTTTATGAAAGGGAGTTTGTTGTTTGAACAAGATCAGAACTGGGAGACAGCATTGATGAACTTCAAAAGTGCCAGGTACATCCTTATATTGATTCTATTGATATGTGCAACTATTTATTAATGCTGCTTAAATATTGGAAATCTATAGCCAAATTCTTTTGTCAATAATGTTAGGGGGTTGATTTGATTTGAATAGGCTAGTTTAATGGATGTTGTGGCTTGCTAACATCTTGCTCATATTTTAGGGCTGTTTATGAGGAACTCAGGAAGTATGGAGACTTGGAAAATCAAGTTTTGTGCCGTGAACGTGTTGAGGAACTAGAACCTAGTATCCGTTACTGCTTACATAAGCTTGGCAAGTCAAATTTACAAACCTCTGAACTTTTACAAATTGACGAGATGGAAGGTCCTGCACTTGACCTCTTCAAAGCTAAATTGGAGGTAAGTTTAAATATTTTATTAGTGAGATGTGACCATGCTGTACATAGCACGGTTCTTCATCAAGGAAGTTATTTTATTACTGGGGTCAACTTTACATCACCGTTCTAATATATGAAAGCAAAGGCAATTTAACTTCCTAAAATCAATAAAATGATACTACCCCAGCCTACATGTGCCAGGTTTCTGGATGTGCTTGAAGGGTTTTCTTTCCTTGTATGTTCCTTGTGTTAGCTTGTGCTTATTGTACTCATTTCTTGTATGCTTTTGGTTGTAGGCTGTTATGGCAGAGACAAGATCTCAACAGGCAGCATCAATGACAGAGTTCCATTGGCTTGGTCACAAGTTTCCTATATCTAATGCTAAAACAAGGGTTGCCATTTTAAAAGGTTCGTTATGATTACTTATTTGAAGTAATGAAAAATAAAGAATTATTCTTTAGATCAAAGAGATGTTTGCCCTTGAACATAAGAATGAAAGTTCTAGCACTACTACTAAGGGGATCGCTCAATATTGATATTTAGCATCAATACACTATTTATGTGATTTGTCCTGTGTTTTTTTTTTCTATTTTTATTTTTTGCCCGCTGTAATCTGAATACATTCTCAACTTTTGCTCGTATCCTACAAACTTGTTCAGCTCAAGAATTGGAGAAAGATTTACATGGTCCAACCGCCGAAACACTCCCAGGAGACAAAAGACTTGCCATTTTTGACAAAATTTTTACCGCATACCATGAAGCCAGGAGCTGCATTCGCAGTGACTTGGTATGGTGTTTCTTATGTCCTGTTATTTGTCTTTATTTTATTGGAAAGTATATACTGTTATTTGTATTATTATATATTATTACTATTATTACGATTCTTATGATTTTTATTAAAGCTTCTTCCTTATGCCCCCCTCTATCTGATTAAATGTTTGTCATGTTATTCTCTGATGCCTTTTCTTCTTCCGACTGCTGTTCCTGATGCAATTGGTATTCTAGGTCAGTGCAGGTAGTTCTGAAAACGTGAAAGACGACTTAAATGGTCTTGATAAAGCTGTTAGTGCAGTACTGGGACTACGAACCATTGAGCGCAACCAGTTGCTGGTTAGCATAGCAAAAAGTAAGCTTACTAGGCAACGTGACGATAAAAATGAGAAAGCTACGAAGCCTGAAGAGCTTGTTCGCTTATATGATCTTCTATTGCAGGTATTTTTCTCTAGCACTTGTCTTTAACATCCTATGTGTTATTTGAGGTGTTTATAATTACTGCTGAACAATTTGAATGACAAACCTTCTTTAACTGATGTTGTTTCTGCAGAATACTGCTGATCTTTCAGATTTAATCAGTTCTGGAAGAGATAGGAAGCCAGAAGAAGTGGCCTTTGCTGAAGAATGTGCGCTTAAAAGTTTGGCCTTCCGAGCAGAGAGGTTTGCATCCTATGCAATGGCTGTTTGTTGCACTTTGAAAATACTGAACTAAGTTTAATGGTGTTTCTCCTTTATCTTACTGGCACTAGAACTTTGAATTATATTTTCCCTTCTAGTTAAACTCTCTCATTCAAAGTACTTTTTTTTTTATAAGATATGGTGAAATAATACGCTGTCATTTCTCTTTTAGGTTATCTTACTGGCACTAGAACTTTGAATTATATTTTCCCTTCTAGTTAAACTCTCTCATTCAAAGTACTTTTTTTTTATAAGATATGGTGAAATAATACGCTGTCATTTCTCTTTTAGCATATCAATCTTCATGATCTTTTATCCCGTTCCTGGTGGACTACCTCTTTGAAAATTATTTTTCGGATATTGTTCCAAGTCTTTTTCCCACGCTACTGGACCATCTCGTGTATCAATCTTCATGATCCTCCGTTTGTCAGTATCTGATCATTGTTTTGATTTCTGAGCATTTGAGCTATTTTTATTCAGTGTCATGTTTCTTAGATTTTCATGATCTTTACGCAGAGATTTGTCTCTTATTCTTGCAGAGAATTGTATTAAAAAGGTGATTTATGATTTATCAAATGATGCTACAAAGATATGTGATTTACAGGTGTTCTGCTTCTTGGCAGGTGTTTCTTTTTGGGTAAATCATACAGCCTTGCTGGTATGAGGAAAGAGGCATATGCATTGTACACCCGTGCCCGTTCTCTTGCTGAAGATGCCTTGCAAAAATTCCAGGCTACAGGCACTGGCGATCAGGTGGTGTAATGAGTATAATCATTTTCTTTGACAGTTGTTTATTTATTTATTTATTTATTTTTACTTTTTGGAGTTACACTAAAGAAAATGCTTGCCCTCAGCATATTTAAAACTGATTTAGCTCATTGAACATCTCGGCATATGGTTTTCTGTAGCTATCATGCGTATTAAACATTTTCCATGGTATTATATACCATGATATTTTGTTTGGATTCAGTTATTATAATGATGGGTAGAAAAGCATAGTTATTCTATTTTGCTTCTACTTTTCCCTTAACAGGCGATGGTCAAAGAGTTGAAGGTGTTGTGTGAGGAGTGCAGATCCAACATCTGCATAGAACATGCAACAGGGATCATGGAGGAACTTAAGGCTCCTGAAAATCTCTCTAAAAAGATATCTAATATATCGTTAACGGGAGCTGCCAAGAAGGTATTCTTTATCCGTTATTGTCTTTCATTACTACACGTGATTGTTTTATGTGATCAAAATGCAGAATTTTTCTGTTTCGTTCAAGTTTCTGTTGAAATAAAGATTCATATAGGTCTAATTTAATAACTGTCAGGTTTACGAAGCAGATAATTTCATTAGTAGTCTTAGTAGTACGAAAGATCAGAAACAGGGACAAACTATCCTCACTAAACAAAAAAGAAAAAATATTAAGTACGAAAAACAAAGAATGATCTAGTTGAACTTGACTAAATCAGCCCTTAGAACTCATTTGAAGAAGTGACCTGTAAAGAAGCCAAAGTCTACTCTAGAAAAATGTTTAACTTTGTATTTATCTACTACTAATTAGGAGGTAAAGAACCCAAAAAAATAGTCGAAGCCTCACTTTCCTATAAAGTAAGCACTCTTCACGGAGATTTAAACCCAAGAATCTATCAGCAAGTGTAGCTGTACGCTGACAACTTCAAAGTGTGTGTCCTCTCTAGGATATTCCGAGACTTCTGACTTGTTTTCCCGCTATGATTCAACATGTCGTCATGACAATTTTTCTAATTTATTAAAGGTGATTTTTAACATGAGGATATTCTATCTTCTGACTTATCATGACAGTTTCTCTAATTTATTAAGGGTCATAAAAAAGAAGGGCAATCCTCTTCATCGTGTTCTTTTTGGGCTTGGAAAGTCGTATAATTAAAACTTCCAGTTTTCTTTGGCACAAGTGAAACTAAAATTAGTCTTTCACAAGCGCGTTTCTTTTTGGGCTGGGGGTTTTGGTGTCTGAGCTTATTAAAATTCTCCCGGATAAAAAGATACTTGTATGTGCTTGCGTGTAGATTTTTCATTTCTTTAGTGTGCTGATTTGCATGTGTTTTAGGTGGAGAAATTCCTCCTTGAGAAACTTGAGATGTACGAGTCTGCTGTTGGCAATTCAACGGTGAAAAATGCACCGCGGATTGAAGCATTCCCTCCGGCCTTTCGAGCAATTCCTCGTAATCCTATAGTCCTGGACCTTGCGTACAATTTCATCGATTTTCCATCTCTTGAGAATAGGATGAAGAAAGATAAAAAGGGTTTGATAAGCAGGTTTTGGCGATGAGTTCCCTTTGCGGTTGTTTGTCTTCATTTTTGCAATACGCTCTATATTCAAGGAATTTTGTTAACCCCTTTTAATTATTTGCATCAGTGGATTTTTCTTTATCTTGGATGTATAAAATTTGGAGATTTTGATACTATCCGCTCATACTCACCAAAAACAAAAAAGCGTTTTTATTTCTTCCGTAACCTTCAATTTATTATTTGGTTTGGTTACTGTGGATTTTGGTGTGATATAATAAGTAACAAAACACGGCATTTTGGTTTTAAATGCTCTTTGAGCTATTCCAGTTGAATTTTCTGTTATTGTGTAACATTTACTGTTACTTTTGTTAATATGTTATTAAAAAAATAAAAAATAAATACACGACATTTTTGTTTTAAATGCTAGTTTAATGCTGAACTTTGAGCTATACCAGTTGAATTTTCTGTTGTGTTATTTTTGTTAAAAAAAAATTTCAGCTTTTGTTTAGTTAAAAAAAAAAAAAAAAAAACTATACTAGTTGAATTGGTATTTATTGGTACAGTGGGCATCAGAAATAGAAAAAGAAGAAGCAGAATACATTTTCTCAATAACGAATCCATCTCAGAGTGTATACGATGTTTCACAGGTTAAAGTCATTTTTAGTCACCAAATCTCATTTTGGTCCTCAAATGTGAAACGTACGGAAGGAGTCCTTGATTACCAAATTTTCCAAATTAGATGTTGGGGAATCGTATAAAATAGACCTATATTTAAAATTTATGTTAATAAATAACCAATTCGTTAATACATAGAAATGAAAGGGCTTTTATGGTTTGAATTTTTCATTTTTCAATTTTACCTTTTTTCTTTTTTCTTTTTGGTTTTTTCTCTCTTTTCCTCTGGATTTTCTTCTCTCTTCTCTCTCCATTTGTATGCTCTTCTCTCTCTCATCGCCGGTGGTAGTTTTAAGATTTATATTGTAAATTTAAGATTTACATTATAAATTCAAGATTTAGTATCAAAATACAGATTATCTCTTCATAAAATCTTAAATTTATAGTGCAAATTTAGGATTTATCATAAGAGTATAATTTTTGTTTCTTCGTACATTCGGGATTTACACTATAAATTCAGAACTTTACTAACATTATATAAACATTTTTTAGTTCTGCTT